>NC_057801.1:581057955-581356186 GCF_018294505.1 Triticum aestivum | reverse complement strand
TCTCACTAGGAGAGTAATTTTTCTACCATGCATACACGGTTCGTTCGATGTAATGAAAATTTGCACATATGTCAAAAATTCAGCAATGTTTGTTGCCAAACAGTTTAAGAATTTTTTGAATTCTGTAACTTTTTTTTTACTGTTCACGGGGATGCATTTGAGCTCGAGTGTGGAAACTTCATGTCTGAAAAAGGTGAGAGAGAAAACGTAAGATGGCGACATCGTAGGAGTAGCTTTCGTTGGGTGTTTGTGGTTCACACCGACAGGTTCATCCAGCTTTAAATGTGTGACAGCAGAGGCAAAAGATCCTGCAAAGAAGGGCAAAAGAAGGTCCAAATCTCAACTTGTATTAACGGCCATATGAATTACGAGTGACCCACTTCATGTTCCCCACTTCATGTTGGGACGGGCAGGAATCTCGACTTGCCAACAGAACTCCACTTGGACTGGATTGTCTCTCAGGTTTGGTAGTATGTGTGGTTGTGATGACCACACGTATGCTTCATGCTGGTCGATTTGCGAACAGAGGAATGATGAGTCGACAACCAAGCAGCCTAGCCGCGCACTGCTTGCCGCTGGATACACAAGCGGTATACGGTCACGGTCAAGCATTTTCCTTCCTCGTGGCGCGGGACTTACCTCTTTTCACAACCATCCTAACCTTGTAAACTTTTCATTTCTCAACTATGGCCTCTTTGATTTGCAGGATTTTCAAAATGTAGGAACAGAAAGAACATAGGATTGGAGTGGAATGTCATGTTGAACCTTACGTGTTAGTAAACCACAGGAACTTTGAGCAGTGAGTGCTTGACGCCGCAGAAAAAGACGAATGAAATGTGCAAAGAGGTTTGAGTGGATGGAAGTTTTCTTCCAAAATAGAGTTCAAAATTCCTAACCGATTTCAATCCTACGAGTCAAACAGCCTGTATAGGGAGAATTCATAAGGATACAAATTCTCCAAAATTTCTATGAAGTTCCTTTCAATCGAAGCAGGGATCCTCCAAAATAGATTTAAAACAGATTTCTGAACTAAATTAGCCAGAGTATGATTCCTTTTCGGGAAGGAATTTATGGTGAGGTCGGGAAAGTGCATGAGTTAATGCAATCACGTCGCCGTGATCCTCTTGTATATATATGATCATTGTGGGCATAACTGGAATGAAAAAATAGGAATGACATTTATTTGCAACTGAAGACCTGTGAATTTCTGTCCACACAGGCAAATGGTTTTAGATTTCTGGGTATAGGTAACCTAAGCATTTTCGGCTATTTGTATTTTCTGAAACAGTTTGTGCACTGACAGTAATTGTTGCTTTTAGCTTGGAAGACATCATAAGGATTCTTGGATGCTGATGTCTGATCCCCGTCTTCACTTTTGTGTGAACTTTTCTGTAAAATTCTGGACCATGTAGGGAGACAAGCTATGTGGATCCCGTTATATCCAGTGAGGGCGCTACCTACTTAGATGCATCCAGCGAGGGCGCTACCTACTTAGATGTATGGTTCCAAAAATGACAAATGAAAAGAAATGAGGTACGGAAAACTTTAAGACACAATCTGAATCTGATAAGATAAGCAATTAGGATGCAAAAATAAAATAGTATGTTGCACAATGTCACAGGGTTTGGTTGACTAATTGATCCTTGCAACTCTTAATATTGGTTTGTCCATACCGCCTAAACACAAACCTAAAACTTCTAGAGGAAAAAAATTGAGCTACCAGTCAAAGATATTAGAGGTACCATGGTGAAAACAAGTCCTATCTGGCACATTGCTAGCATCCACAAAAAATCAACTGTCACAAATTCTGGATAATGAGCTAAAGCTGTGACAAATACTACCAACAAACCTCAATTCTTCACTAGAGTTCAAAGACATATATCCGTTAAGAACATTTTCATGATAAGAAATGCATGATCTCATGGATTAGAACCTACCTAAGTATCAAATCTACTTATCTAATTCTAGCACACATGAAATAAACTTATATAGGTCCTAGATTGAATAATCTAAGTTGTTTGTAAGAATATTCTTTGAGGTGTACAATGTTTACGTTCTAGCTTTCTTTTGCTTTTCCAGGAGCCAGCAGCAGAGCGCCCTGCTAAACACAGTTATACAGGGGTATTCCGCCTTCAATCGAAGAAAGTAGTACTACACGACATGCATGTGGCCCTGCTGCGTTAGTAACCTACTGACATGCATCAGCAGAAATCACAGATTCTTGCAGACTGCTTGCACTCTTCACTTTCGTGTTAGTTCTGGACCATGTATAGACAAGCTATGCAGATCACATTGTATCCATTGTGGGATACCGACTTAAGGTAGAGTTATTATTATCTCCTACCCCTTATAAATAAATCAAGCTATAAATTGCATGAGCATACCAAAGAACAGAGTATCCAAAAAATATCAAACAGGTGCCTTACCTCAAAGATCATGGTTTTGACAACCGCCTCAATAATTCTTTGACAGGAGATAATTTATAACAGCAACTGGGACTAGCATATTCTAATAGCAAAATTACATCTTAAACAAAGCTCCATGTGCTTAGAACAGTCCAACAAATGTTGTTGCAGTTCCCAACTGCTAACCACGTTTTCAGCACGCAAGAACAAACATTTTAAGAAGGGATGGTCAGCGACAAACTTCAATTTGAATCACTGACCAGTGCAGTGTTTCATCTGGAAAGCAAAAAAAATTATGCAATGTGCATTAATATCCCATCTCTATATGAAGCCACATAAAATGAATGTAATGAATTTTATGCTAGTGATGCATGGTGATCAAGTTTTTCAACTGGAACAGGGGCTTGAAATGAAGCATACTTTTATAGAGTTGATGTTTACTGAAAGTTAGTATAATTATCAGGTCATATTCTCGTACTGTTATAAATGTTAGTATAAAATCAAGATGCTTGCAACCAGAATTTTACACGCTCGGATTCACACACCTTTGCTCTTAAAGTTCATTTAGAACATTTTCAAAGTACCTGAAGTAAGACTCCTCAATTAACCTAACCTAATTAATCTGGCTAAACTCTCTCAGCTACCGGCCATCAGAAATAATAATAGGTATTCTCAAGAAAAAATAATCTTGTGCTGTTTGCCTATTCGGAATACATTACTAGAAACTTTTACACACTGACCTTTTATAAGGTGAGACAGTGGTTCACAACAATTCTTCTGGACTAGAAAACTAGTTCAAAAATGTAGGGAAAGGCAGCGTACAATAGATCCAAAGTGGTCGGACCCTTCCCCGGACCCTGCGCAAGCGGGAGCTATATGCACCGGGCTGCCCTTTTTAGAAAACTAGTTCAAATGGGATGACAGCATTGATATGTTTAATTTAGCACAAAAAGATTACGAGATGACATATATAAATATTGCAAATTGTACTACTCGGTCACTATACAAACAATTCCATTCAATGGCTGCAACCATCACCAAAGTAATGACCCATTAATCTGCTCTCAAATCTCCACTTGTAAAACTATGTGGGTTCTCAAATAACTAGTAGTAACTAGTAGTAGTTTGACTCAGGTCAAGTACCCACTGCTCAAGATGTGCATTCAATATTAATTATCAGGAGGTTCTCTGCAAAGTCTCGACATTTCTGCAACACTTACATATGCTACCAGTCATGAAAGAAAATATGAAACTCTAAATCTAAATCGTCTGTTGGTGCGCCTCCAACTTCCTATTAGTTATGTACTCCCTCCGCCCCGAAATAAATGTCGCTGATTTAGTACAACTTTGTACTAAATTTGTACTAAACCAGTGACACTTATTTTGGAACAGAGGGAGTATGATTTGATACCTCCGAGGGGAATAAAATCTACCTCACGGCTCACGCTCTATAATCTAATTAATTTTCCACAGTTATTACAAGTACTACTTAAACCGTTCCAATTTCTCATTAAAAGCAATGTTGATCTACTACAGAATGCATCCTTTTCCTTACAAATTTGAAAATCCTGATCAGCTGTCCGGATAAATGAGAACCCCGATTCCTTTCAGATCCTATACTACCCCCTCCGACCCAAAATTTAAGATCTTTCATATTGTATGTAATAAGATCTTATATTATGGGATGGAGGGAGTAACATACATCAAACTAATGAATACAAGGCTCTTGCTAATATACACGACTATTGTGCAAGTCATATATATTATTATAGACATGGATATGCTAACTGACAACAATTTTGTAAATCCTATATTACTATGACCTTTTGGAAGCAATCTATGTTACTGAAAAGTAACATATTATATCCTATAGAGGACCGAAACACTGGAACGCAGAAAACGCAGCTCTAAGATGCAGTTCATTCTGGACTCGAACCAAGAGGAACAAATACTGAAGTGAAACGGAAAAACATCTAAGTTGCAGAGCCTCATGGTGTAGATTAAGGTCCTACAGAAGGACATTACTTTACCATTGAACTGCAACATCTTCCGGATATAGAACAGTTTGTATAATGCATATTGTAATATTGCAGGTTTATGGAATGTGAAATGGCAAATTTAATAAGCCAGACAACATACTCAGACATCAGTATTCTCAAATTGAAGTTGTGTATTTGTTTCTAAGAACATGAAGTAGGAAAACAATACCTGCGAGTGGTTATTCTATTGAGGTAATGCCTCCTCTACCTCTTTCCACCCTTCATCTCTGTCCGGGAATTTCTCCTTCATCTTCTCAATGATCCCTTTTGCCTCATCGATTCTCGAGCTCCCAGCAAGCCCATTCACAAGCATCTTCATGGTCGAGAAGCACGGTACCCAATTCCTAGGTATTATCTCATTGTATACACCAAGGGCAGTATCAAAATCGCCAGCCTTACAAAGGTGAAAAATGACAGTAAAATAGAAGCCACTATCCCCAACAAGCCCCTTCTTTCCCATCTCCTTGTACAGCCGCTTCGCTTCCTCCAAATCCCCTTCCTTACAGAATCCATAAATCAAATGGTTATACGTAACCCAGTTTGGTTTCGTCCCTTTCTTGGCCATCTCACTCAGTAATGCCCTGGCATCACCATTCCGGCCAAGCTTGCACAGCCCCTGAACCCTTGCATTGTACACTTGCAGTGACTCGCCACAGCCGTGCTTCTTCATGAGCTTAATCACCTTCTCTACATCATCAAAGCGCTCCTCCTTGTAAAACCCAGCAATCGCGGCAGTAAATGTGGTGGCGGTGGGCTTCACGCCCTCCTTGCACATTTCATCGAACACCGAGTAGAAGGACCTTGTGGTGCCGGACTCGGAGAAGGATTTTATAATGGAGTTGAATGTCTCGGCGTTGGGCTTGACGCGGTGGGCGTCGGGGAAGGTCTGGAAGATGCGAGCGGCCTCGGCATGGTTGCCGGCGACGATGCAGGCGAAGAGGAGGGCGTTGAGGGAGCGGGTGGAGGGAGATGACTGGAAGGTGGAGATGGCGTCGGGGAGGAGGCCGGCCTGGCCAAAGAGCACGATGGCGTGGGGGGCGTGGTGGGGGATGAGAAGAGAGGATGTGAGGTCTCGGAGGGAGTCCGGCGCGGTGGAGAGCCTCGAGGTGGCGAGGGAGAGAGCAACACGGTCGAGGTGGGTCTTTGGGGAGAGTGCGGCGGCGCGGCAGATGGAGAGGATCTGGTCGGGGGGCGGCGGCGGGGAGGACTTGAGGAGGGAGATGGCGAGGCGGGTCTTCTGCTGCGAGGTGAGCGGGGTGGTCGGGGAGGATGGGTTGAGGATGGAGGCCGGGGTCGGAGGCGTGGCGGTGGCCGTGGCGAGGCGGCGGCGCAGGAAGAGGCGGACGGCGGCGGCCATGGCGACGGCTGGGTTTAGGGTTCAGGAGTGGGAATGATCGACACTGGCTGAAAACGAGAAAGCTTTCTTTCAGTTCGCTTGTAAGTGGCCCCGATATGTCAGCCCCTGGTAGCAAATTAGAAATTACCCCATTTCTCGCGACATAGGCGCCGGCCAACCGGCCAGGATCCACAACGGGGGCCTCACAAGCCGTTTGATATGGGTTCCCGTAGCCGTTGGATTCCCTCTCGATTCATCTTCCTTCTCACCAACACGTGCTGAAAAAATCACCTCATATCAGCTAGTCGCCACCGTACCCTGCACGCTTCTCCTCCAACGCGCACACCTCGCAAGGCATGGTGGCCGCGTTCGTCAGTGTTACGCCCTCAGCGGCACCAGCGTTGTAGGCGCCCTCTCGCCTGCCATCGTTGGTTGCAGCTCGCAAATGTTGTTTGTAGATTGGGCACCAGGCCGTTGTAGCACCCGACGTCCTTTGATGTAGTCGTCCGCCATTCTAGTAAGTCTCCGTCGCTCGCATTTCCTGCAATGTCGACCGACTCGCCATGCGGCTTCCCGACAACTCCCCCGTGGTTCTTCCGGTTCCAACTCGTCGTGGTCGCCGTTACAGAATCCGAGGGGTGCGGTTCAGCTCGCCGTGACCATTGTTGTAGCTCATCGTGGTCATGGTTCCTGCAAAAAAAGCCATCGGCTCCACTCTCGTAGCAAACACCATGGGCGAGCTCACTACATGACCATTCGCTGGTTGCAGCACTGGAGAACTCTAGGACCTCAACATCGGCGCTGCCAGTTCAAGGCCACTACTAGATCCCTACAAATATTCACATTCACTCACTAATGCATATAGGTCTTTAATGTTTGTGTTTGGTATTGATGACATACAATTGTATGGATTGAGGAATGGAAAAAAACTCAATTAAGATGACCTCAAATGGAGAAATGATCTACATGAAAAAGTTTCGTGGTGTCGACATGAACATCTTTGAAGTTTGGCCCATCCCCGTCCGGTCTCATCTCGAGGTCCGAAGTGGTGCTCGAAGTACTAGGATTTGTGTGTAGAGCATTGTTCGGACAATTACGCCCCAGTACAGCCTCATATGAGAAAACTTTCTACACGAATTGTCTTCATCTCATCGAAACAATTGATTTTGATATAAAAATTATCTCAATCTGAATTCGTATATAATAGTTAGAGCCAAAACAGTGTGCTACAAAAATCAGCCCCGAAAGTTCCAGGGAGGTTCCAGGCTAAACGGAAAGTTTGCACGCGCTGCACCCCTAAAATTGGAATTCAACATTATTTGCAGATTTGCAGGCCGAATTCCACATCAAGATGACCTCCGGTGAAAAAGTAGTTAAAAGATGATTTTTTTTTCTCCGTTTCAAGATCTACAACTTTACTTTTTGGACCATCACGATCCGAAGTCATATGCGACCTGCAGATTCAGTGCAAGAGGGCTACTTGATATAATTTGAGCCCGGAAGTTCCAGGCCGGACCGGAAGTTCCGGCCCTCGTAGTCCGAGTTAGGGTAACTTTTGATGATTTGGACATGATTTGAGTCCTTTTATTGTATAAGAAGTCCAGCCGCCTCATATATATGTAAGGGGTGGCAGCCGATTAAACAATACACAATCAAATAATCAATCTACCATTTTTTACCTTTACCTTTATCTTTCTACCTTGTTCTTCTTCCTCCTCATTTTTTTGTTCATTCTTCTTGTTGCAGGGCGGTGAACCTCGAGGGCCTAGGGGCCATCAGGTTGACCTAGGGCAGCCCATAGCCACCGTGCGCCCTGACGGGGTCCCTCCCAGGCATGTGGGCTTTTAGGTCTAGAAAAGCGCCCGCCGGATTGTCTTGCGTACTACGCTTCAGGCGAGTCTCCTTCGACGTGAGCCGTGGTGCATCACCCCCGGCGTCGAGGGTATACGGTGACGCGTTCCTGTGTGAACAATACGTTGATACGTCTCCAACGTATCTATAAATTTTTTTATTGTTCCATGTTGTTATATTATCAATCTTGGATGTTTTATAAAAACCTACAAGCAATTATATATCATGTTTTAGGACTAACCTATTAACTTAGTGCCTAGTACCAGTTACTGTTTTTGCTTGTTTTTGGTTTCGCGGAATATCAGTACCAAACGAAGACCAAATGCCACAAAACTTTTTGGAGATTTTTTTCTAGCAATAAGAGACTCTGGAAGCTTCTGGAGGGGACGAGAAGATGGAGCAGTGGCCCACAAGGCACCAGGGCGCGCCCTGATAGCTTGTGGGGCCCACGTGGCTCCGTTTGACCTAACTCCGCCTCTATAAATTATCTAAAATCGTGAAACCAACATAGGAGTCCATGAAATACTCTTTCCGCCGCCGCAAGTTCCAGAACCATGAGATACCATCTGGAGGCCTTTTCTAGCACTCTATCGGAGGAGGATTCGATCACGGAGGGGGCTCTTCATCATCCTTGCTGCCCTCTGATGATGCGTGAGTAGTTTACCACAGACCTACGGGTCCGTAGTTAGTAGCTAGATGACTTCTTCTCTCTTTTTGATCTTCAATACAATGTTCTCATCGATGTTCTTGGAGATCTATTTGATATAATGACTTTTTGCGGTGTGTTTGTTGGGATCTGATGAATTGTGAGTTTATGATCAGATCTATCCATGAGTATTATTTGAGTTTTCTCTAAACTTTTTTATGCATGATTACTATAGCGTCCTATTTCTTCTTTGATTATTGGTTTGGTGTGACGCCCCCGATTCAATTGTACACTAATCATACATGCAAATGTTTAGGATCAAGATCAGAGACTCACGGGAAGAAATCACAACACAACTCTAGACACAAATAAAAATAATACTCCCTCCATTTTTATATACAAGGCCACAAACTTAAATTACAGGTACCAATGTAAAATTTAATGTCTGCTTTGAAAGTCGGTTTTTCTTTTCGTTTACAGGGATCATTAATACCCCACATGCATGCAAGAAAACTGAGTGGAGGAAGTAGCTAACTGTCATTATGACTGCATGCATGCAACTATTAAACAGGTTGCTAGTACGAGAAAATATCCTTAATTTTTCCCCGATTACTGTTGGTGGCCTTGTATAGATGCAAAACCTATATTTCATAGTGGCCTTATTGAAAGATCGTGGATGTCGCCTAGAGGGGGGGTGAATAGGCGCTTTAAAATAATTACGGTTTAGGCTTGAACAAATGCGGAATAAACCTAGCGGTTAATTTGTCAAGCACAAAACCTAAAACAACTAGGCTCACCTATGTGCACCAACAACTTATGCTAAGCAAGATAAGTAACTATGCGATAGCAAGATATATGACAAAGAACAATATGGCTATCACAAAGTAAAGTGCATAAGTAAAGGGCTCGGGTAAGAGATAACCGAGGCACGCGGAGATGATGATGTATCCCGAAGTTCACACCCTTGCGGATGCTAATCTCCGTTTGGAGCGGTGTGGAGGCACAATGCTCCCCAAGAAGCCACTAGGGCCACCGTAATCTCCTCACGCCCTTGCACAATGCAAGATGCCGTGATTCCACTAAGGGACCCTTGAGGGTGGTCACCGAACCCGTACAAATGGCAACCCTTGGGGGCGGTCACCGAACTCGTACACTTTGGCAACCCTTGGGGGCGGTCACCGGAACCCGTCAAATTGCTCGGGGCGATCTCCACAACCTAATTGGAGACCCCGACGGTTGCCCAGAGCTTTACACCACAATGATTGAGCTCCGAACACCACCAACCGTCTAGGGCGCCCAAGCACCCAAGAGGAACAAGCTCAAGGGCACCAAGCACCCAAGAGTAATAAGCTTCTCAACTTGTAACTTCCACGTATCACCGTGGAGAACTCAAACCAATGCACCAAATGCAATGGCAAGGGCACACAGAGTGCCCAAGTCCTTCTCACTCAAATCCCACCGAAGCAACTAATGCTAGGAAGGAAAATGAGAGGAAGAACAAGAAGGAGAACACCAAGAACTTCAAGAACTAGATCCAAGGGGTTCCCCTCACATAGAGGAGAAAGTGATTGGTGGAAATGTGGATCTAGATCTCCTCTCTCTTTTCCCTCAAAAACTAGCAAGAATCCATGGAGGGATTGAGAGTTAGCAAGCTCGAAGAAGGTCAACAATGGGGGCAAAAACGAGCTAAAGAGATGGGGAACCATTGGGGAAGAAGACCCCCTTAAATAGGTCCCCACGAATCTGCCCGTTATGTGCAGAAACCTGTAGGACCGGTACAACCGGTGCACGAACCGGTACAACCGGCCAAAGCAGAGGAAAACCCAACCTGGGAAAAGCTCTAAGCGGTACAATAGCCTGGGGAACCGGTAGTACCGGTTAGACCGGTTAAACCGGTCAACAACCGCCCAAGAACCGCTCCAAAACAGAAACTAGTCCGGTGGTAGAGCGGTACATGGCCGGTACAACCTCCAGACCAATTCTGGAGCGGTACAACCGCTCCAAACACCGGTTGTACCGGTCAACCGGTACAACCTCTCTACGGCGGTACAACCTCTCTATGTAAAACAGGCAATATTAAAACAGCCACAACTTTCGCATACGAGCTCCGAATTCGATGAAACCAAGTTTGTTGGAAGGCTAGCAACAAGGGCTAACACAATCTTGATAGAAATATCAATAAGAAGCAAATGAGAAAAGGCCCATAATAAAATGGTGAGAACCCTTCCTTGGATAAGACCGGTAAAACCTCCAACACCGAAAACATCATAGAAGACGCATGCGAACTCCGTTTTCGATGAACTCAAGCTTGTCATCAAGATGACCATAAGCTCTAAGACTCACAAAGAGAACCAAACAAGAACAAAGAAACATGATGCAAGGATGCAATGGTTTGAGCTCTCTACTAACGATACGATCAAGCTACCAACTTGAGAGCCCCCCTTGATAGTACGGCAAACGATCCTATAACCCGGTCTCCCAACTACCACCACGAGACCGGTAAAATAGAAATCCTATCAAGGGCAAACCTTTGCCTTGCACATGGTCCACTTGAGCTAGATGAAGACGATCTTGACTCCCTCAAGTTGGACCACCTTTCTTGATTGCGTTGGCTCGATGAAGACTAGATGATTGCTCCCCCATAGTCCACTATGGGTGAGCAACTCTTCGGCACATCTTCACAATTCCATTGACACCACAATGGATGGCAAGATTCAAACTTGATTGCTCCCCCATACTCCATTATGGGTGAGCCACTCTTCGTGTTGCTCCACTTGAACTTGCACACAGCAAACTTGATGACGATCACCACTTGATGTCATCCTCCATGGGTTGTATGGGATCTTCCTCTTGACGCAAGACCATGGAGTCATACCTAACCCCACAAAGAACTCTCACGTAGACCATGGGTTAGTACACAAAGCATAATGGACAATGCTTACCATACCATGGGAACACTTGGTCCCTCTCGGTACAACTTGTGCGCTTTGTGTGTTGATCAACTTGAATCACTCTCTGTACTTAGTCTAGATTAACCTTGAATCTTTCCAACTCTCTTCATTTGGATGATGTCTTGAAGGTAAACATGAATGATCACATAATCTTCTTCTTCAAGACATGCTTGCAATAAGCTCAACACTCACATGACCAATCTTTGGATAATTCCTTAATAGCACCTTGGTCAAATCATAAACTCCTTGAAACCAACACATGGACTCCAAGAAAAGCCTATGGACATCCCTTCAAATATAACTCAAGGCAACCATTAGTCCATAGAGATTCTCATCAATTGCCAAAACCAAACATGGGGGCACCGCATGTTCTTTCAATCTCCCCCATTTTGGTAATTGATGACAATCACTTTCAAGAGAGTTTATACAAGGTATTATGCATCACCATGCAATGCAACAACCAATAGTGCATGCGAATGAGATGCAAATGCTAAGGAACAAAACCAAAGCAAGAGGAGATAACTCTCTAAACTTCTCCACAAAACTCTCTGAAACTTCTCCCCCATTGGCATCGATTGCCAAAATGGGCGAAAAGCTAAGAAGACCAATATAAATTGTGGTCCTCCATAAATTGTGTATTTCTCAACAAGAGAGTGGAATGCAATACACATATCCAACAGTTAATACTTGGAGGAACACAAACTATATTGAGGCCCAAAGATTGCAAAAGAATGATATGCCACAAAGACATAACAAAGATAGAAACAAGCAATCAAGCAATCAAAAGATACCAATTGAAGCAAGCATTCAAAGGATATCAATTGAACCAACTAGACCAAAGATCCTATGAGCCACATGAATGAAGGATATTATGATAAGAGCGGAGCAGTGTTCTAAAGAAACTAGAGAAGCTCCCCATGATTTGTGCACATCAAGAATTTTTGTATTTGGATACAAAGTGCACAAAATAGGATCATATCTCCCCCAAAATTCATAGAAACTTACAACAAGTGCAACTGAGCATATAGGAAACTAAGCCTAGTACTTGCAACAAACACATGGTTGAGCAACAAGTAAAAGAGGCAACTTAAGAATGGGCTCAACCAAAATGATGTGTGTGAGTCATGGCGAAGCACTTGAGAAGACTAAAATTAGGATGAGCATTAAGCATCAACATAGTCTTGAAAGAATGAGGCACATGGTGCAAGGCCTATCATTCCCACACACAACTGTCAAATGGGTTCACTAGCTTACTAATAAGCAAAAGAGAACCTATGCTTGTGACAACCCGTGGTGAAGATAGACGAGGGGAGGCTCATCAAGACGAGGGATACCAATTAAGATGGCAAAAACCTCGTAAAGATAAGCAAGAGGAAAATAATCTTCACCACACAAGAGCGCAACAAGATGCAACGATAGAGGACACGCACTCAAGGCAAAAGCTTTCACGGAGCCACCAAAGAAATAACATAAGAAAGACAAGGTGGACGTGAAAGAAAAGATATCAACTAGAGATGTAATTTCTCTCAAGTGTATAAGGTTCTATGTAGACTAAATCATGATGATATATATATCTACAAAGAAGGATGTACACCCGAAATAGTTACAACACGAAGGAACAAGATATCCACAAGGAAGTCATAAATATACCAATAAGATATTTGCTTGAAAGCATATCACTTGGCTAGATAAGGTCTTATTGTATATAAATGAAGTCCAAACACACATCCATCAAAGGCATCACAACTAGCAACGAGAGATCATCGTTGGGATGCTTTGAGAAAGGAAACAAGTATCACAAGATATGAAATGAATATCATGCCAAGATGCAACCTACACAAGGTTGAATGCAAGAGGAGAAAGCATGAATAGATACTTGTTACCGAGATATCATTGGAAGGATGTAGTAGATACCAATTGAAGGTAGATAGTAGTTCATTGATCATCCTTGCTTGACTCCAATATGCACATGATGACAACACCTTCCTTGTGAGTGAGCCGAGCATCCAATGCATCTCCAAATGTTCCTAGAAGAACAACACAAACTAAACGGTACCCAAACTCACTGGGACCAAATAGTTAGAAACACCACTACATAGGAAAAACTCCACATAAATATGTGCATATGAATTTCATCCACATCTCATCCAAATTGAGACTAGGTGGAGTTCCCCTTATATATTGAGGTACAGAAAGAAAGCATGCCAAATGAAATACATGAAGTAAACATGCATGCTCAAGACTTTCAAAATCCAAAACCTAAAGAGAAAGAAATTCCAAGTGAAAAGGATACCAAATGGAGAAATCATCACTTGGAAGATATCATTAAAGATACATCAAGGAATGAGATATCCATTGATACACACTAAACTAAAGATGTCAAACTCCCAAAGAGAGGATGGTTCCAAACAAACCAAGCTCTCAACACAGTTTCATGATGGCACAAAGTACCAAAAAGAAATGGCTTGCCTTCCACCAAAACACACTTGATAACGATCACAAGAAGAGCGTTTTAGAGAAAATAGAATAGCTCCCCCACAAGTTGTGCATTACATAGGATTTGCACTTGAATACAAAATGCACAAGGTGGGATCATCACTTTCACTAAATCTAGAAAACACTAGACAAGAACAAGAAATAAACAAGATCCACAAGTGGTAGGGAAGACAATGGGAGTTGACACAAACTTGGCAAGAGATAATGCAAATAAAAAGCAAACGCCAACGTGAAGATGATCAATAATTTCTACCACACATAAGTGATTACCAATTGTCAAAAGACAAGAAGTATTTGGAAATAATTCCCGTTGGTAGATAGCAATGATATCCAACATCATCTTCACACCAAACACACGCAAATTGCAACTTGTAGAGCTAACATGCCACCTAGGAACAAGATAATTTACAATATCAATTCTAGGTGACAATATCTCAAATGTACACATTTTCTAGGCTTGTAATATGCACTTAGCATATTACTCCCCCATAATGTGATACCAATAAGAACTAAACAAGAGGCAATAAGAGGATCCAACACGAGATAATCAATGGAATTTTTAGAATTTGAATTTCTCATGAGAGATATACCACCTAGCGACTAGATAATCTTGTAATATCAATACTAGATGGTATTCCCCATGTACACACATTTATAGGATTGTGAGGTGCACAAAGCACATCACTCCCCCAAAGTGGGATGTTCCATTGATCTCTCACACGAGCCAACTAGGATACAACCAAGATGCACTAAGGCTCAACGAACGACACACAAGTACATGATGTGCAAACCAACACACACATACTTGATTGCTCAAGATAATCAAGTTGGAAGCACAACATATACAAACACATGCAAGGAACAAAACCAAAACATGTAAGGGGGGCAAGTAACTTTCAATGTAAGCAATTTTAAGTACAAGTTACCGCAAGGAGGCACATTGGATATAAGATATAAACTTGATGATTCAATTGACTTGGCTTGAGACAATAAGAGTGATGAAGTCCCCTTAATTCTTCATAATGTAGCCAAGTCTCCAATGCCCTCCAACAACACCTATTGATCAAGTTTGAGCTTGTTGATCCCCAACCAAGTTGGGTCCTAAGAGGTTAGTCACAATAGGTTTGGCTACCCAAATGGTTCTTTGCTTGACACCACTTTGAGTACCAACAAACTTGGCAAACACATTGCCAACCTTATCCTTACCAAGAGAATAGATATCATCAATAATAATTGGGTTGGATAAGTTACCACTAGTGCATGAAGAAGCGACGTGACCTTTCTCACGACATAAGTAGCAACATCTACTCTTCACTTTCTTCTCACTTGATTTCTCAATTTGAGAAGCATTAACTTGAGTCTTCTTGGGAAGAGGCCTTTCTTCAACTTGATGTTGAGCATGAGATTGAACTTGTGCCCTCTTCCCTTGTTGCTTGACACTAATGGCCTTCTTCTTCAATGGGAAAGATCTAACATGATGCCCTTCTATTTTGCACTTGAAGCAAACAATCTTGGCCGAATTCTTGACTTGTTCTTGGCCCTTCTTTTTGTTAAACTTGGACTTCTTCTTCTTATTGGAGTTGAATCCAAGTCCACCTTTGTCATTGGGGGATTTTTGCACACTCAAGATATTGTTGAGTGTGGATTTCCCTTCATGACACTTTTCCAAGTCTTTCTTCAAAGAAGTGACTTGGGCCTTGAGCTCTTTGATTTCCTCTACATGGTTAGTCTCAACACAAGTACTATAGGAAGTATAAGCTTCATCGTTAGAGCAACAAGGCAAGGAAAGCAATTCATCACAAGATGTACCAACATTGTGAGTAGATGAATTACAAGGATTAGCACATGGCAATATACTATTTTGACTAGAAGTAGTGCTAGTATCCACATGAGGCTCACTAGATGTTACCTTAGCAATCATGGCCTCATGAGCTATCTTTAGCACACTATGGGATACTAGAAGATCATCATGAGAGCTTGAGCGCTTTTCATGACTTTCTTCCAATTTCCCATAGTTGCAAGATAGCACCTCAAGTTGAGCCCGTAGCTCAACATTCTCCTTCAAAATGGATGCTTCACAAGTAATAGAATTAGTAGCACAAGCATCATCATTAACAACAAGAGGAGAAGGCAACTTGGCAAGCTCTTTCAAATAAGAAGCTTCAAGTTGAGCATGAGACTTGGTGAGTTTGATGAGCTCACCCTTGATGACCCTTGAGCCATTTTCGAGGTGCTCAAAATCCTCAAGGAGTCTAGCATGAGAAACTTCAAGCTTAGCATTTTTAGTTTCAAAAACATTGGCCACCTTAAGAGCTCTATCAGTAGATTCCTTCACTCTAGACAATTCTAGAGCAAAAGTCTCCTCAGGAGATTCCTTGGTGGTTTGTTCAAGTTCTAGAGCTTGAGAGAGGTCCGCAATCTCATTAGCGTAATCACACCCATGACCTTCCATTTTATCAATGGTGGCCTCATGCTCCTCTAGATGAGATTCCAACTCCTCAATGTATTTCTTGCCATCAATGGCAATGGACATTATTTCCATGAAGTTGGAACGAGCAATTTTATTTTTATGAAGAGCTTTAAAAATCATTTCCCCCTTAGTTTTTAAGGAGGCAACATTATCATTCTCTTCATCATTATCCTCATCATCATTAGCATCAACATCATCATCAAGAGATATATTGGGGTACAAAGTAGGAGATACCTTTGACGCCTTAGCCATAAGGCAAAAAGCAATAGATGATGATGTAGGATCCCTTGAGGCACCATTAAACACCACATCTTGTTCCATGGAGTGTTCGGTTTCCACTACATTGTTAGCACAACAATTCGAGGAAATAGATGCATTTTTATCATGGCAACAAGACATAGCAAGCATATCATCATGAGATTTAGTCAAGCAATTTCTACATGATATGCAAGGACTATCAACACAAGCATGTGAAACATTTGGAGTGCTCGAAGTGTTAAAGCCCAAAGAAGGAGCATTGCAATAATATAGTGATGAAGGATCATCCACAATAAGCATACTATCATCATTGCAATGACCAACACTACTCACCATGTCATTACCTTGTGGCAAACCACATGTAGGTGAAGTAGAAGAAGTTGAGAAGACTATACGACCGGAGGTGGAGGGAGAAAAATCATTCCCACAAATCTTGGACACACCATATTTATCTTGAAGCTTCGTCCACAACTCATGAGCATCTCGGAACGGCATGAGTTGAAATATAACTACATTGCTCAAAGCATCGAAAAGCACATTAGAAGCTTGAGCATTGAGATAAGAGTTTTTCTCATCCTCTAAAGATAATCTTTGGGGATCCTTTGGAGGAGAAAAACCCATATCTACAATTCGCTCTAAATTTGGGTCCATGACCCTAAAGAGATTAAGTATGCGAATTACCCAAACATCAAAATTTGTGCCATCAAAACTAAGAGTGTCAGAGAATCCTAATCCCCTAGTCGACATATTTACTCTCTAGGTAGTAAAGCCTAATAAAGAGAGACGAGGCTCTGATACCAATTGAAAGATCGTGGATGTCGCCTAGAGGGGGGGGGGGTGAATAGGCGCTTTAAAATAATTACGGTTTAGGCTTGAACAAATGCGGAATAAACCTAGCGGTTAATTTGTCAAGCACAAAACCTAAAACAACTAGGCTCACCTATGTGCACCAACAACTTATGCTAAGCAAGATAAGTAACTATGCGATAGCAAGATATATGACAAAGAACAATATGGCTATCACAAAGTAAAGTGCATAAGTAAAGGGCTCGAGTAAGAGATAACCGAGGCACGCGGAGATGATGATGTATCCCGAAGTTCACACTCTTGCGGATGCTAATCTCCGTTTGGAGCGGTGTGGAGGCACAATGCTCCCCAAGAAGCCACTAGGGCCATCGTAATCTCCTCACGCCCTTGCACAATGCAAGATGCCGTGATTCCACTAAGGGACCCTTGAGGGCGGTCATGAACCCGTACAAATGGCAACCCTTGGGGGCGGTCACCGAACCCGTACACTTTGGCAACCCTTGGGGGTGGTCACCGGAACCCGTCAAATTGCTCGGGGCGATCTCCACAACCTAATTGGAGACCCCGACGCTTGCCCGGAGCTTTACACCACAATGATTGAGCTCCGAACACCACCAACCGTCTAGGACGCCCAAGCACCCAAGAGGAACAAGCTCAAGGGCACCAAGCACCCAAGAGTAATAAGCTTCTCAACTTGTAACTTCCACGTATCACCGTGGAGAACTCAAACCAATGCACCAAATGCAATGGCAAGGGCACACGGAGTGCCCAAGTCCTTCTCTCTCAAATCCCACCGAAGCAACTAATGCTAGGGAGGAAAATGAGAGGAAGAACAAGAAGGAGAACACCAAGAACTCCAAGAACTAGATCCAAGGGGTTCCCCTCACATAGAGGAGAAAGTGATTGGTGGAAATGTGGATCTAGATCTCCTCTCTCTTTTCCCTCAAAAACTAGCAAGAATCCATGGAGGGATTGAGAGTTAGCAAGCTCGAAGAAGGTCAACAATGGGGGCAAAAACGAGCTAAAGAGATGGGGAACCATTGGGGAAGAAGACCCCCTTAAATAGGTCCCCACAAATCTGCCCGTTATGTGCAGAAACCTGTAGGACCGGTGCAACCGGTGCACGAACCGGTACAACCGGCCAAAGCAGAGGAAAAACCAACTTGGGAAAAGCTCTAAGCGGTACAACAGCCTGGGAAACCGCTAGTACCGGTTAGACCGGTTAAACCGGTCAACAACCGCCCAAGAACCGCTCCAAAACAGAAACTAGTCTGGTGGTAGAGCGGTACATGGCCAGTACAACCTCCGGACCAATTCTGGAGCGGTACAACCGCTCCAAACACCAGTTGTACCGGTCAACTGGTACAACCTCTCTACGGGGCGGTACAACCTCTCTATGTAAAACAAGCAATATCAAAACAGCCACAACTTTCGCATACGAGCTCCGAATTCGATGAAACCAAGTTTGTTGGAAAGCTAGCAACAAGGGCTAACACAATCTTGATAGAAATATCAATAAGAAGCAAATGAGAAAAGGCCCATAATAAAATGGTGAGAACCCTTCCTTGGATAAGACCGGTAAAATCTCCAACACCGAAAACATGATAGAAGACGCATGCGAACTCCGTTTTCGATGAACTCAAGCTTGTCATCAAGATGACCATAAGCTCTAAGACTCACAAAGAGAACCAAACAAGAACAAAGAAACATGATGCAAGGATGCAATGGTTTGAGCTCTCTACTAATGATACGATCAAGCTACCAACTTGAGAGCCCCCCTTGATAGTACGGCAAACGATCCTATAACCCGGTCTCCCAACTACCACCACGAGACAGGTAAAATAGAAAACCTATCAAGGGCAAACCTTTGCCTTGCACATGGTCCACTTGAGCTAGATGAAGACGATCTTGACTCCCTCAAGTTGGACCACCTTTCTTGATTGCGTTGGCTCGATGAAGACTAGATGATTGCTCCCCCATAGTCCACTATGGGTGAGCGACTCTTCGGCACATCTTCACAATTCCATTGACACCACAATGGATGGCAAGATTCAAACTTGATTGCTCCCCCATACTTCATTATGGGTGAGCCACTCTTCGTGTTGCTCCACTTGAACTTGCACACAGCAAACTTGATGACGATCACCACTTGATGTCATCCTCCATGGGTTGTATGGGATCTTCCTCTTGACGCAAGACCATGGAATCATACCTAACCCCACAAAGAACTCTCACGTAGACCATGGGTTAGTACACAAAGCGTAATGGACAATGCTTACCATACCATGGGAACACTTGGTCTCTCTCGGTACAACTTGTGCGCTTTGTGTGTTGATCAACTTGAATCACTTTTTGTACTTAGTCTAGATTAACCTTGAATTTTTCCAACTCTCTTCATTTGGATGATGTCTTGAAGGTAAACATGAATGATCACATAATCTTCTTCTTCAAGACATGCTTGCAATAAGCTCAACACTCACATGACCAATCTTTGGATAATTCCTTAATAGCACCTTGGTCAAATCATAAACTCCTTGAAACCAACACATGGACTCCAAGAAAAGCCTATGGACATCCCTTCAAATATAACTCAAGGCAACCATTAGTCCATAGAGATTGTCATCAATTGCCAAAACCAAACATGGGGGCGCCGCATGTTCTTTCACTTATATATAAAAATGGAGGGAGTACAAGCTTCATATTACAAGCCAGGGGCCTCGAGGGCTCGAATACAAACGAGTCAGCGGAAGCAACAATATCTGAGTACAAACATAAGTTAAACAAGTTGCCTAAGAAGGCTATCACAAACAACAACGATCGAAAAGGCAAGGCCTCATGTCTGGGAGGTTCCTAACTACTCCTGGCCGTCGGCGGTCTCCACGTAGTAGTAGGCACCCTCGGGGTACGTAGTAGTAGCCGTCAGCGGGATCAGTTGGCTCCTGGGCTCCGTCATCTGGTCGCAGCAACTGGGAAGAATGGAAAAGGGGGGAAAGGTAGCAAACAACCATGAGTACTCATTTGAAGTACGCGCAAGACTGACATCAGATCTATGCTAGTATGCATCAGTATCAAAGGGAAGGGGTTGTACTTGTGTACTATACTGCAGAATGCTAGAAATAGAGGGAAAGGCCTAGTCTGTCGAAGACTAGCATCTTTAAGCATCTTGCAGCATTTATAAGAGTATAGAATAGCATTTTATAACTAAAAAGCATGTTGTAGCATTAACGCCTAGAAATCCTCCCTCGACTCCCTGCGAGAAAGTAATCCCGGAGCCATCATATCCATCTCACATCTCAGTATCCAGTTCTAGTTGTATAGATCGGGATACAACTCCAAGTCGTCCTTTTACCGTGGACACGGCTATTCGAATATATTAACTTGCCTACAGGGGTGCACCATATTTCCCAACATGCTCAATCATCTCTAGTCGGACACACTTTCCTAGGTCATGCCCAACTTCGGAAGATCAACACGTCCTAGCCCAACCTAGGCTCAACAGAGAGGCCAGCACGTCGGTCTACATCCTAAATGCGAAGGGGTCATGGGCCAATCGCCCTTTGCAATCCTGTGCATTACCAACGCGACCGGTGTTAGTCCTGGCAACCTCCTTAAACAAGGCAGGTGCTTATGCAGGCCACCCGGGCGCGCGCCACTAAACCGCTGACGTCTGAAGAGCTTCGGCTGATACATACGATGCCGGTTTCCCATAAACTTGTCTCGCGTGAAGGTTAGTGCGTATAGGTCAACGACCAACTCAGATCAAATACCCAATCTTGTTAATGACTTGGGAGCGTGCGGTGACGATCAGTACTCCTGTTGCCCCGTCTCGAGGACTTGCGACAAGGGCCAGGACCAGCCCACTCCAGGGTGGTCTGCCTACCCGGTCGTGCCTCGTAATTATCTCGTGGGTACCCTCCAGGTCAACCCGGCTTCACATCACTCGCGGGTACCCCTCGGGGCCGAACCAATGTCATAATGGTCCCGTGGTAAAGTCAAAGTAATTGTGTGTCCATAACACCAAAAGGGAATCTGAGGGATCACCCTTGATGGAATCCACTAGATGTAATCATCAAGGTGAACTTAGGAGGAATCACCCTCGAGGTTCACACTTGCGATGTTGCACGATAGATTCATATTGGGAATGGTGAAGGAGGAATCACCCTTGATGAGCACGACAGATTAAGTACACTACAGGGTTATCATCAGGAGTGTGTTATGAGGTATCACCCTCGACACTCGATAGTAGCTCTGCAGAGTTGTACAACGAACGGGGGTGTGATGAGCTGTGTTGGTCCCTGGACGTCGATCACGTTGATCATGTCACCTGGTAATCCAGCGGGGGCAACAGGAATAAGGTGAGGGGCCACTGATGGATCACTAACCAACCTATACTAAGCTGTTTAGGATAAGTAGGTAAAGTACAATGAGCAGGTTACAAAAGCAGGCTATGCATCAAAATAGGAGCAATCAAGTACAATAGCAAAATCTAATGCAAGCATGAGAGAGAAGGGATTGGGTGATATCGGAATGATCAAGGGGGGTTCGCTTACTTGGAAGCTCTGCGGCAAGTGGCTGGACATCAGAGGTGTAGTCGTACTCGGTGGCGTCAGTGTCGGTCTTGGGGTCTACCAGAGAAAAAGAGGGGGAGGAAACAATGAATATAAAGCAAACAAGTGTAATACTAAGCATGACATGACGATATGCAGTGCTAGGAGTGTTCTAAGGCGACACTACACGTTACAGGAGGAGAGGGAAAACATCCGGAGGGGTTTTCCCTATGTTTGGCATTTTCCAGACTGGCGAAAGAGAGGGGACGATTCCATGTTCGACATGCTAGGGTCATGTGACAGATGAACGGATGGCATATTCAGATTCGTTGGATTTTTCATCTCTGATTTATTGGTTTGATTTGGCCAACTAGATTGATTTATCTTGCCATGAGAAAAAGTGCTTTGTAATGGGTTCGATCTTGCAGTGCTCAATCCCAGTGACAGAAAGAGACATGACATGTATGTATCGTTGCTATTAAGGGTAAAAATATGGGATTTACTTTATACGTGAGTTTATATTGTCTACATCATGTGTCATCTTACTTAAGGCGTTATTCCGTTTTTCCATGAACTTAATACGCTAGATGCATGCTGGATAGCGGTAGATGTGTGGAGTAATAGTAGTAGATGCAGAATCTTTTTGGTCTACTTGTCTCGGACGTGATGCCGATATATGATCATTGCCTTGGATATCGTCATAATTGTTTGTTTTTCTATCAATTGCCCAACAGAAATTTGTACCCACCGTACGCTATTTCTTAAGAGAAGTCTCTAGTGAAAACTATGGCCGCTGGGTCTATCTTTCATCATATATTAAAACCAAAATACCTCGCTGCAATTTTCTTTTATTTATTTTATTTTGTATTTTTGTTCAATCTATCTATAAAAAATGATACCGTTTAATCTTGCTCATAACCATTGAGGGATTGACAACCCCTCTACACGTTGGGTTACAAGTATTTGTTGTTTGTGTGCATGTACGGTTTAATAGTCGTTCCTTGGTTCTCCTACTGGATTGATAACCTTGGTTACATGAACCGAGGGAAATACTTATCTCTCCTATACTACATCACCCTCTTCTCTTCGAGGAAATCCCAACACAGCTCACAATTAGCATACGTTCATCGAGTGAATACACATGTTTTAGTCCCTTATGCAAGTGGTGTCGACAGCCGACCTCCAAAATGAAAAAGACTCATGACAAGTGCTTTTAAGAAGAGTAAAGTGAAGCTTTTCTTTCTCATTCTTAAGTCAACCATCATTTGAATTCACACATATTCGCCGAATAGGCTAAAGCCAGAAAGCCACAACAAACCCTAAGTCAAAGGTAGTCAAGTGGTAAATTTCAGTCGACCCCACTTTGCATGCCAATTTTGGTTGGACAACCTTGGTTTGTATCTTTGTCCTCACTTGGGGTGATTTAATAGCCGTACATGTGTAGGACTATTCAGGTGTCCTCGGCCTCGGGGTATTCCCATCATGACAAGTGTTGGACTATTCAGGTGTACTTAGCCTCATGGATTCATAGTGCATAATTGTCTGCCCCCGATGTTTGTTTTGTGGCTGCCTACTGGACGGATTGCCTGGCCAGGCATTGCAGCTGGATTATTCTGGCACTTCCAGGCGAGACTGTCCATTTGTGTAATTTTGTCTAAAAATGCTAATTATTCTCCCACTATATAAGTCACCTACCCTTTGGGAAGTAGGTTGACCACTCCATTCCAAACATTCTAGATCTGAGAAGAACGCTACCCACACTCTCCCACCCTAAAATGTTTGATTCCTTGAGAGATTTTTAAGGTATTTGAGAGAGGAGCACCCTAGCCAAGATTCAACCTTTATCTCTCTCGTGACCAACCGATTTCTTGATTTGAGCAAGTTTCGAGCTTTCCTCCTTCAATCTTGTTACTCTTGGAGATTGGAGAATCCTAGGAGGTAGGAGTCACCGACAAGGAATCAAGTTGTGATTTAGCTCGTTATTTGTAAAGATTTGGAGGCCGCCTCAAGGTCTGGCACAAGTGGTTGAGAATCGCCTTTGTGGTTATATCTCAAGGAGAATAATGCGAGGCACTGTGGTGTAGGAAGCCTTTGTGTGGTTTCCCGCCTCTCCAACGGTTATTAGGTTTCCTCCAAGGAAGTGAATATCTAGATACATCTTTGTCTTTTTGTGTCTTCGGTTATCTCTTACCAAAGCTCGTTCACTTAGTGCATTACTATGAACCATTACCTTGCAAGCTTCATGTAGGCTATCACACCATTATATTCCGCAAAGACTGAATTTGGTAAGAAAAAAGTTAGATTTTGTAGGGTCTTATCCACCCCTTTAGGTCCATCTAGATCACACTACACGCATCCACCTCTCACGTAGTGGCTTCGCACTATGATCTCGTTGTATCATATGTCTTTTCGTTGCGAACCTCCCTTTCCCATCCCCCTTCCATCCATAACCCTTCTCCACTCCCCTCCACCCGTCCAGAGGTGTTCCATGACTTTTGTTGTCCATCCCGAGGTTTGTCTATCATGGGCTCCACTGTGAAGCGGCAAGAAGGTAGAGGCGAGGCCTTGTCGCAAGCACTGGCAGACTAGATAGAGAAATAAATGGAGAAATAAAAAAAGGAAAACTATTGGTGATCCTACATCTCACTGTGTTGTTAAAGAATGTAGATATTACTGCAGATGAGGGTATATTTTGTGGGTTGTCAAAGTAGAGGAGCCCTCAAATAGCTCTTTGGAGGGTTATTTCGCAGAATATAGTTCTAATGGGGTTGTGAGGACTATTACTGGAGATGCTCCAATGTTAATAAATTTTGGAAAAAAAATCATTAGGTTAAATACTTAATATGTATTTGCAATGTTACAAAATTAAAAATCCAAACTTGAAATGTAGCAAGAGAAATTAGAAATAACGACTTGACCAAATTCACGGCCAAATTTGACTAGCTACTGTATGTATCTACAAAAGGGTTTATCTTGTATGTTTATAAAGTTGTGCTTGAGCTTGGATTTAAATATATGAATGATTTTTTTTGAATTTTGAGAACTTGTAAATATAACTAATGGAAGTGGGCACCACGAGTTCTAATGTGATTGATGTGATCTTGACGGTGATGATAGCTAGCGGAGGCGCGTCAGATGCAAGCGGCAAATTTGATAGTGATGAGCCAGCTGTCATGAGCTGGCGTGGTCTTCAGAGTTGCGCTAAATTCTCGCTCTTATGAAATACTTCCTCCTTTTAAAAATAAGTTTCACGGTTATTTTGGAAGTGAGGGAGTATGTAAATTTCAGTCGCTTTAAAATAGGAAAGAAAAGACAATATTAGCAATACAGTATCCCCACCCAACAAAAATGAACATTACTTACTATTCTGTCCCAAAATAGTGTGTATCATAACTTTTTAAGTCAACATATGTAAACTTTGATGGATGTTTTAGAGAAAATTGTATCTATAGATTACTAAATCAAATACTATTATTAGATTTATAATGAAATATATGGTATGATATATAATGTGTATTGTAGATCGGATAATTTTCTCCATAAACTTAGTCAAAGTTTGTGAAGCTTGACTTTTATGAGACCAATGCTCTCTATATTATTCGGCCGAGAGACTAGAATTGGAAGTCTTTCCGTTATTCAATCACGGTTCATCACATCCAATAATTATTTGCAACTTCAAATACCTTTTATTTTTTGAGTGTTCTACTAGGGTTATCAATTCCGCAAATCCTTCTCACATAGATTTTAGATTACATGAAGACCAGAATGATGGAAAAGGATGGCGGTTGCATATATGTTGATCTAGAAGCTAATATTGAACGTGGCAGTCCTTGGAACAGCTCAGGAATAGACGGCTCAGCTCTTGGCTTTTGCTGCTGGAATTTGAGGCCTTGACTAACAAATCAGCATCATCAAGTCAAGATGATTCGTTGCTGCTCTTACATCCTGCCTATGTGGTGTACGGTACACAAGAAATGTGAGGGGGCAGAGATATAGTTCTGCTGCATCTCCTCCCTTATGCATCTCTTATAATATTATATCCTATGGTTGTCTGGCTCATCTCTGCTTCATGTCATCATCGGCTTTGATCTCAGAAACCATGTCCTTTTTGGGAGGAGTGCTGCAGTCCCCGCCCTTCGCCTGAGCAGCTTCCCGGTCTCGTTGAGGATAGTATTTCTGTTCGGCGAGGAAGGTGAGCGCGTCCACGACGTCGCCGATCTTGGGCCTCTTGCTGGGATCCTCCTGCATGCACATGGATGCGATGGCGAGCGCCTGGTACAGCCCCTTCACCGGGAAGTCTTTCCCCAGCAACGGATCAGCCAGCCTCACGAACATTTTCCTGTCCCTGATCAGAGGTGCCGCCTGCATATAGAAGTGGTCACGATCTTGTTAGTAATTTGCATTGGATTAAACGTTCGATTGGAGTGAGTATATGCTTAGTTGCTTACCCAGTGGATGAGAACCTGCTCCTCCGTGGGCTTGGTGGGGTCGATGGCCCGCCTGCCGGTGATGAGCTCGAGCAGCACGACGCCGAAGCTGTAGATGTCCGACATCTTGGTGAGCTTGCCGGTCATGGCGTACTCGGGAGCGCAGTAGCCGTAGGTGCCCATCACCCTGGTGCTGACGTGGCTCTCGTCGCCGAGGGGGCCGAGCTTGGCGAGCCCGAAGTCGGAGAGCTTGGAGTTGAAGTCCTTGTCCAGGAGGATGTTGGAGGCCTTGAGGTCCCGGTAGATGACCGGCGGGTTGGCCACCTCGTGCAGGTACTCGATGCCCTTGGCCGCGCCCACCGCGATCCTCATCCGCGTCTGCCAGGGGAGCGCCTTGGCGTTCCCCGGGAGATCTGCATGTACGACAGATCCATCGATCAGCCAAGCCGACGACAAGGAAGGAATCGAACTCGAACGCATGCAACAGCTTACCTAGGAGATGATCCTCCAGCGAGCCGTTGGGCATGTACTCGTAGACGAGGATCCGCTGGTCGAGGTCGGTGCTGTAGCCGAGCAGATTGACGAGGTTGGGGTGGCTCAGGAGGCTCAGCATCAGCACCTCCACGAGGAACTCGCGGTTCCCCTGGAACCCTTCCTTGTCCAGCCGCTTCACGGCGATATCCTACGTTACAAAGATGAGACTCATCCACGTTACATGAGAAGGGAATGATCATGCAATCTGCTGCAGATTATTGATCGGCTTGTTGCAGTAGTCACCTCGTTGGTGTCCTTGAAGTGCCCCTTGTACACCATCCCGAAGCCGCCCTCGCCCACAAGGTTGTTGGGGCTGAAGTTGTTGGTCGCCGCGGACAACTCACGGAAGGTGAGCACCCTGCTGGGGATGTTCTGGTTGGTGATCCGCAGGATCTCCTCGGCCGCGTACACATGACTGGTAACGTCTGCAGCACGCACGCGCATGTTGCAGTTCGTCAAATATCGGCATCAAACCAATCGGCAGCCTCATGTAAAATCCTAGTGTCATTTTGGTTACCTGACTTGGCCGAGATGTTGTTGACGAGGTCGGCAATGGCCTCGCACTCTGCGCGCCTGGTGAGCTCGGTGAGGCTGACGCAGGGGACGCAGCTGAACTTCTTGCTGGACTTCTTCTTCCTCCAGAAGCGCTTCTTCCTCGACCGCTTGTGCTTGCCGGGCGTCAATGGTTGTTCCTTGCCGCGCACACCACACGGAGATGAAGAGCCGCCGCCGAGGAGCATCTTGCTGTTACATTTCCTCACGGCGGACGACAACAGCCCCATCGCAGATCGACGCGAGAGTGGCCGAGGACACCCTCGTACCGATTTGCGGGGTCCGGTTGGACGAATTCGTCAGGGATATATACTTGAACAGCCATGCACACAAGGATCTATGGACGGGAATGCTAAAGCTTATTTGGTCCTCAGGGAGGCGAGGACCCAAATTTGGCAAAGTGTGCGCTCTTGGTTCCGGTTCCTGCCACGCCACGGCGTCAACTTTCGCACCGGGAATAGGGAGCGGACGCATGGTGACCTGCCGCTGAGGCCCAGTCTGGGACGACCAAGTTGACACCCTGGACATTCTAGGGACCCCTCAAAAAATAAGGAAATTCTAGGGCCAACAAATGTTCTCCATTCTTTTGATAATTTTTCACTCCATGTTGCATTTCCATTTGCCTAATACCTAATCCCGGCAATTACATGGAAATTTGTATAACTTTTTTGGTGAGAAAACCTTCCGGTGTTCCAATTAAATTGGGCACGAAGTTGATTCTTTTTTTGAACAATTTGGCACTCCTTGTCTTGTGATCTTATCCACACTTGTTATATTCTTAGGAGACTATACTCTTGAATCCCCTCACAAGAATATCCGGCCTCTTAT
Organism: Triticum aestivum; assembly: GCF_018294505.1. Lineage (NCBI taxonomy): Eukaryota > Viridiplantae > Streptophyta > Magnoliopsida > Poales > Poaceae > Triticum > Triticum aestivum. The sequence continues at coordinate 581,328,039 of NC_057801.1, read as the reverse complement.
TGATGGAAATATGCCCTAGAGGCAATAATAAAATGGTTATTATTATATTTCTTTAATAATGATAAAGGTTTATTATACATGCTAGAATTGTATTGACCGAAAATTTAAATACATGTGTGGATACATAAACGAATACCGTGTCCCTAGTCAGCCTCTACTAGACTAGCTCGTTGATCAAAAAAGATGGTTAAGGTTTCCTAACTATAGACATAAGTTGTCATTTGATAACCGGATCACATCATTAGGAGAATGATGTGATGGACAAGACCCATCCGTTAGCTTAGCATAATGATCGTTCAATTTATTGCTATTGCTTTCTTCATGTCAAATACATATTTCTTCGACTATGAGGTTATGCAACTCCCGAATACCGGAGGAATGCCTTGTGTGCAATCAAACGTCACAACGTAACTGGGTGATCATAAAGATGCTCTATAGGTATCTCTGAAGGTGTTTGTTGAGTTGGCATAGATTGAGATTAGGATTTGTCACTCCGAGTATCGGAGAGGTATCTATGGGCCCTCTCGGTAATACACTTCATAAGCTTGAAAGCAAATGACTAAGGAGTTAGTTACGAAGTGATGTATTACGGAATGAGTAAAGAGACTTGCTGGTAACAAGATTAAACTAGGTATAGAGACACCACGATCGAATCTCAGGCAAGTAACATACCGATGGACAAAGGGAATTATGTATGTTGTCATAACGGTTTGACCAATAAAGATCTTCGTAGAATATGTAGGAGCCAATATGGGCATCCAGGTTCCGCTATTGGTTATTGACCGGAGAGGTGTCTCGGTCATGTCTACATAGTTCTCGAACCCGTAGGGTCCGCACGCTTAACGTTCTTTAACGATATAGTGTTATATGACTTATATGATTTGGTGACCAAATGTTGTTCGGAGTCCCGGATGGGATCACGGACATGACGAGGAGTCTCAAAATGGCCGAGAGGTAAGATTGATATATGGGATGATGGTATTCGGACACCGAAATAGTTTTGGAGTGCACCACGTACTCATTGGATCATCAGAAGGGGTTCCGGGCACCCCCGAGAAGTGTTGAAGGAAATATGCCCTAGAGGCAATAATAAAGTTGTTATTTTATATTTCCTTATGTCATTATAAAAGTTTATTATTCATGCTAATTGTATTAACCGGAAACTTGATACATGTGTGGATACATAGACAAAATACCGTGTCCCTAGTAAGGCTCAACTAGACTAGCTCGTTGATCAAAGATGGTTAAGTTTCCTAACCATAGACATGTGTTGTCATTTGATAAACGTGATCACATCATTAGCACAATGATGTCATGGACAAGACCCAATCGTTAGCTTAGCATTATGATAGTTCAGTTTTATTGCTATTGCTTTCTTCGTGTTAAATACATATTCCTTCGACTATGAGATTATGCAACTCCCGGATACCGGAGGAATGCCTTGTGTGCTATCAAACGTCACAATGTAACTGGGTGATTATAAAGATGCTCGATAGGTATCTCCGAAGGTATTTGTTGGGTTGGCATAGATCGAGAATATGATTTGTCACTCCGAGTATCGGAGAGGTATCTCTGGGCCCTCTCGGTAATACACATCATAAGAAGCCTTGCAAGCAAAGTGACTAATGAGTTAGTTGCAGGATGATGTATTACAGAATGAGTAAAGATACTTGCCGGTAATGAGATTGAACTAGGTATGAAGATACGGATGATCGAATCTCGGGCAAGTAACATACCGATGACAAAGGGAATAACGTATGTTGTCATAACGGTTCGACCGATAAAGATCTTCATAGAATATGTGGGAGCCAATATGAGCATCCAGGTTCCTCTATTGGTTATTGACTAGAGAGGTGTCTCGGTCATGTCTACATAGTTCTCGAACCCGTAGGGTCCGCACGCTTAACGTTCGATGACGACATTGTATTATATGAGTTATGTGATTTGGTGATTGAATGTTGTTCGGAGTCCCGGATAAGATCACGGAGATGACGAGGAGTCTCGAAATGTTTGAGCGGTAAATATTGATATGTAGGACGATAGTATTCGGACACCGGAAGTGTTCCGGAGGGTACCGGGTACATATCAAAGTATCGGCGGGGTTACCGGAACCCCCAGAGGGAAGATATGGGCTATATGGGCCATGAGAGGGGAGCACACCAGCCCACAGGGGGTGGCACGCCCCCCTATGGAAGGAGGCCGAGTGGGAGAAGGAAAAGAGGGGGTTCGGCCCCCCTTCCTTCTCTCTTCCCCCTTCCCTTTTCTTCTCCGGCAATTATGGAAGGGGGAGGCCGAATTGGGGAAGGCACCAAGTAGGATTCGTCCTACTTGGGGCGCCCCCTGACTGCCACTCCTCCCCTCCCACCTATATATATGTGGGGAGAGGGGCACCTAGAACACACAAGATCAATTGTTAGTCGTGTGTGGTGCCCTCCTCCACGGTTTACACCCCCGGTCATATTCTCGCGGTGCTTAGGCGAATCCCTACGCAGATCACTTCACCATCACCGTTACCACGCCATCATGCTGATGGAACTCATCTACTACCTCGACACCTTGCTAGATCAAGAAGGCGAGGGACATCACCGAGCTGAACGTGTGCAAAACTCGTAGGTGCCATACGTTCGGCGCTTGATCGGTCGGAGCTAGAATAAGTTCGACTACATCAACCACGTTGTCAAACGCTTACGCTTACGGTCTACAAGGGTGCGTAGACACACTCTCTCCCCCTCATTGCTATGCATCTCCTAGATAGATCTTGCGTGAGCGTAGGAAAATTTTGAAATTGCATGCTACGTTCCCCAACAAGTGTATGGGCCTTATGGGCCAAAGGGGGGACATACCAGCCCACAAGGGGGCTGGTGCGCCTTTTCCCTTGGCTGGTCGGCCCTAGGGGAAGGAAAGGGCAGGGGTGGCCCCTCCTTCCACCTCCTTCCTTCCTTCCTTCCTCCCGCACTCCAAATAAGGAAGGGGGCTGCCACTTGGGGGCGTCTCCTGGCTGCTCCCTCCACCCCGCACCTATATATACGTGGGAGCGGGCGCCTAGCACAAGAACAATATTATCATAGCCGTATGCAGCGCCTCCCTCCACCGTTTACACCCCGGTCATAATTTCGTCATGCTTAGGAAAAGCCCTCCGGAGATAACTTCACCATCACCATCACCACGCTCTTGTGCTGCCGGAACTCATCCACTACCTCGCTGTCTTGCTGGATCAAGAAGGCATGGATGTCACTGATACGTCCATTTTGCATCATGTTGACCTACTGTTATTTATATTGTTTCTATGCATAATAATGCTTTTTGGAGTAATTCTAATGCCTTTTCTCTCATAATATGCAAGGTTCACACAAAGAGGGAGAATTTCGGCAGCTGGAAATCTGACCTGTAAAAGCTACGTCAGGCCACCCATTGTGCACAACTCCAAATGAGCTGAAACTTCAGAGGAATTTTTATGGAATAAATAAGAAATAATGGAGCAAATAACTACCGGAGGGGGGCCACCTGGTGAGCACAAGACACCAGGGCGCGCCTGCCCCCCCCCAGGTGCGCCCTGGTGGGTTGTGCTCAGCCCAGCCCACCTCCGGTGCCCCTCTTCTGGTATTTAAGTCATTTTGACCTAGAAAAAAAAATAAGGAGATGACTTTCGGGATGAAGCGTCGTCGTCTTGAGGTGGAACTTGGGCAGAAGCACTTTTTCCCTCCGGTGGAGCGATTCTGCCGGGGGAACTTCCCTCCCGGAGGGGGAAATCATCGTCATCATCATCACTAACAACTTTCCCATCTTGGGGAGGGCAATCTCCATCAACATCTTCAACAACACCATCTCCTCTCAAACCCTAGTTCATCTCTTATGTTCAATCTTTGTACCAGAACTATAGATTGGTGCTTGTGGGTGACTAGTAGTGTTGACTACATCTTGTAGTTGATTACTATATGGTTTATTTGGTGGAAAATTATATGTTTAGATCCATTATGTTATTTAATACCTCTCTGATCTTGAGCATGATTATCATTTGTGAGTAGTTACTTTTGTTCTTGAGGTCACGGGAGAAATCTTGTTGCAAGTAATCATGTGAACTTTATATGCGTTCGATATTTTGATGGTTGTGATTCCCTTAGTGGTGTCATGTGAACGTCGACTACATGACACTTCACCATATTTGGGCCTAAGGGAATGCACTGTGGAGTAGTTATTAGATGGTGGGTTGCGGGAGTGACAGAAGCTTAAAACCTAGTTTATGCGCTATTCTGTAAGGGACTGATTTGGATCCAAAAGTTTAATGCTATGGTCAGAATTTATTCTTAATACTTTTCTCGTAGTTGTGGATGCTTGCGAAGGGGTTAATCATAAGTAAGAGGTTTATTCAAGTAAGAACAGCACCTAAGCACCGGTCCACCCACATATCAAATTATCAAAGTAGCAAACACAAATCAAACCAACATGATGAAAGTGACTAGATGGAATTCCCGTGTGCCCTCAAGAACATTTTGCTTATCGTAAGAGACCGTTTTGGCCTTTCCTCAAAAGGTTGGGCTACCTTGCTGCACTTTTGTTACCATTATTGTTAGTGCTCGTTACAAATTATCTTGCTATTAAACTACTCGTTACTTATAATTTTAGTGCTTGCAGACATTACCTTGCTGAAAACCGCTTGTCATTTCCTTCTGCTCCTCGTTGGGTTCGACACTCTTACTTATCGAAAGGACTATGATTGTGTTGGGGAATGTAGCAATAATTCAAAATTTTCCTACGCATCAACAAGATCAATCTAGGAGATTCTAGCAAAGAGAGAGAGAGAGAGAGAGAGGATGTGCATCCTCATACCTTTGAAGATCGCTAAGCGGAAGCGTTACTAGAATGCGAATGATGGAGTCGTACTCACGGCGATTCAAATCGCGGAAGATCCGATCTAACGCTGAACGGACGACGCCTCCGCGTTCAACACACATACAGCCTAGGGATGTCTCCTCCTTCTTGATTGAGCAAGGGGAGAGAAGTTGAGGGAGAGCTCCGGCAGCACGACAGCGTGGTGGTGGAGCTTGCAGTTCTCTGGCAGGGCTTCGCCAAGCACTACTACTATGAAGGAGGTGTTGGGGAGGGAGAGGACTGTGCCAGGGGAAGGGTGTGGCAACCCTCCTGATGTCTACTATGCAACCTTCTTCTTGTAGACGTTGTTGGGCCTCCAAGTACAGAGGTTTGTAGGACAGTAGCAAATTTCCCTCAAGTGGATGAACTAAGGTTTATCAATCCATGGGAGGCGTAGGATGAAGATGATCTCTCTCAAACAACCCTGCAACCAAATAACAAAGAGTCTCTTGTGTCTCCAAAACACCCAATACAATGGTAAGTTGTATAGGTGCACTAGTTCGGCAAAGAGATGGTGATACAAGTGCAATATGGATGGTAGATATAGGTTTTTGTAATCTGAAAATATAAAAACAGCAAGGTAACAAGTGGTGAAAGTGAGCGTAAACGGTATTGCAATGCTAGGAAACAAGGCCTAGGGTTCATACTTTCACTAGTGCAAATTCTCTCAACAATAATAACATAATTAGATCATATAACAATCCCCCAAAATGCAACAAAGAGTCACTCCAAAGTCACTAATAGCGGAGAACAAACGAAGAGATTATTGTAGGGTACGAAACCACCTCAAATTTATCCTTTCTGATCGATCTATTCAAGAGTTCATAATAAAATAACACGAAACTATTCTTTCCGTTCGATCTATCATGGAGTTCGTACTAGAATAACACCTTAAGACACAAATCAACCAAAAGCCTAATGTCACCTAGATACTCCAATGTCACCTCAAGTATCCGTGGGCATGATTATACGATATGCATCACACAATCTCAGATTCATCTATTCAACCAACACAAAGTACTTCAAAGAGTTCCCCAAATTTTCTACCGGAGAGTCAAGACGAAAACGTGTGCCAACCCCTATGCACAAGTTCACGAGGTCACCAAACCCGCAAGTTGATCACCAAAACATACATCAAGTAGATCACGTGAATATCCCATTGTCACCACAGATAAGTACATGCAAGACATACATCAAGTGTTCTCAAATCCTTAAAGACTCAATCCGATAAGATAACTTCAAAGGGAAAACTCAATCCATTACAAGAGAGTAGAGGGGGAGAAACATGATAAGATCCAACTACAATAGCAAATCTCGCGATACATCAAGATCATGCCGAATCAAGAACACGAGAGAGAGAGATCAAACACATAGCTACTGGTACACACCCTCAGCCCCGAGGGTGAACTACTCCCTTCTCGTCATGGAGAGCGCCGGGATCATGAAGACGGCCACCGGTGAGGGATTCCCCCTCCGGCAGGGTGCCGGAACAGGGTCCTGATTGGTTTTTGGTGGCTACAGAGGCTTGCGGCGGCGGAACTCCCGATCTATTGTGCTCCTGGATGTTTTCGGAGTATATGGGTATATATAGGAGGAAGAAGTAGGTCGGTGGAGCTGCGAGGGGCCAACGAGGGTGGGGGCGCGCCCAGGGGGGCAGGCGCGCCTCCCTGCCTCGTGTCCTCCTCACTTCTTTCATGACGTCTACTCCAAGTCCTCTGGATCACGTTTGTTCCAAAAACAATTCTCCCAAAGGTTTCATTCCATTTGGACTCCGTATGATATTCCTTTTCTGCGGAACACTGAAATCGGCAAAAAAACAACAATTTGCACTGGGCCTCCGGTTAATAGGTTAGTACAAAAATAATATAAAAGTGTATAATAAAGCCCATTAAACATCCAAGATGGATAATATAATAGCGTGAATACTTCATAAAGTATAGATACGTTGGAGACGTAACAGCATCCCCATGCTTAATTCCTGCTCGTCCTCGAGTAGGTAAATGATAAAAGAAATAATTTATGAAGTGTGAATGCTAGCAGGTGCACAAGTTTGATCAATGATAATTTCAATCACCTTTTCTAGCATCATTATATGTCATAACAATAGCTCATCCCATAAAACTTCTCACGATCAAGTAACAAGCTATTCACATGTTAAAGCATAGACCATAAACTTTCTTGAAAACTAACAAACTATGTTCTCAGTCATCAAACAATTGCAATTCATATTATTTTCAGGAAGGGTCTATGTAAGAGCTTTGATTTAGCAAATCCCACATACTCAACTATCATATAGTCTTCCATGATTGCTACCACTCAAAGCATATTTTTAGAACAAGTAGCATCCATCGAACACAGAGAAAGATAAGGGCTTAATGTTTCGCCTCCCAACTTGTTTATCATATAGATAATTGTCAACAATAATAATTCATGATCAAATATATTTGAATGGCCATATATTCTTAGATCTTTCCCCATCACATGATGCTTGCCAACTAAAAAGTAGGTTGGAATGAGAAGGAATACTACTGACTCTTGCATAAAAGTAAAAGATAGGCCCTTCGCAGAGGGGAGCAGGGATTTGCATTGGTGCCAGAGCTCTAAGCTTTAAAACAGAGATGAAATAATTTTGGGAGGTATGCTTTCATTGTGAACATAACGACCAAGAGTTCCCCATATCTTCCATACTAGATACATTATAGGCGGTTCCCAAACAGAATGGTAAAGATTTTACTCCCCCTCCACCAACAATCACACTCCATGGCTTGTCCGAAACAACGGGTGCCGTCCAACTATCAACAATCCTGGGGGAGTTTTGTTTAAATTATTTGCGATTTTGTTTTTGATCTTTTGATCATAAGACTGGGCATCCCAGTTACCAGCCATTTTCTCGTGAATGATGAGCGGAGTCCACTCATCGTGAGAATAACCCACCTAGCATGAAAGATGCTGACATCCCCTATTCGCTACATGAGCGATTCGGGCATACAAAACAGATTATTATTTGAAGGTTTAGAGTTTGGCACAAGCAAATTTACTTGGAACGACAGGTAAATACTGCATATAGGTAGATATGGTGGACACTCATGGCAGAAACTTGGTTCAAGGATTTTGGATGCACAAGCAGTATTCCAGCTTAGTACAGATATTTTGGCTAGCAAAGGATTCTAAATAGCAAGCACCGCATGTTGGAGGATCTATAACAATACAACTTCTATACAAATATACCCAGGCATAACTCATTATGTTGTCTTCCTTGTCCAATTTCAACTAATTTGCTGAGGTTTGAAAATAATTAATGGGGCTCACAATCATAGAAGATGTCTAAGATAATATATTTATATGTGAAATCTCTCTTCCTTCAATATTCTTTCATGAATTGTTCAAGTGACCAATACAATGTTTGCTAACTTCCAATAAATTTACCACCTCTACTTCTTATATGTGAAGTCATTACTTCCCATGGGATAAGCATATGAAACATATATAATTTCAGATTTATGATATTCAACTCATTCAACCATTTACTCATAGGATATAAGTGAAGCACACGAGTAAATGACAAACTACTCCAAAAAGATATAAGTGAAGATCAATGAGTAGTTAAATAATTATGTAGCTATGTGAATACTCTCTCTCATTTAAGAATTTCAGATCTTAAGTACTTTATTCAAACATCAAGCAAAATAAAATAAAATGGCATTGCAAGTATAGCACAACTCATGTGAAGAAGCAAAAACTTAGGCTCAACCGATACTAACCGATAATTGTTGAAGAAGAAAGGTGGGACGCCTACCGGGGCATCCCCAAGCTTGGATGCTTGAGACTTCTTGAATATTATCTTGGGGTTCCTTGTGCATCCCCAAGCTTGAGCTTTTGAGTCTCCTTAATTCCTTTTATATCTCGGTTTCCTAAATCTCGAAAGCTTCATCCACACCAAACTCAACAAGAACTTGTGAGATAAGTTAATATAAACCAGTGCAAAAACCTTATCATTTTCTACTGTAAAAAATCACTAAAATTATTATTCAACATTGCATACTAAATGTCTCTGCATATTTAATACTCCTATCCTCAAATATAATCATTAAACAAGCAAACATATGCAAACATATTAGCAATCTGCCAAAACAGTACCGTTTGTAAAGAATGCAAGATTCAACATACTTCCCTAACTCCAAAAATTATGAAAGTATACCACACTGTAGAAGATTTATCAGGGCTCAATATGCAAAAAATTTCAACATTATATCATTTTCTGACTTTTCTAGGGAATTTTTGCAACAACAATAAACTTTCTGTTTGGAAACAGCAACATGTATACTTGCAAAATAAGCATGGTAAAGGCTATCCTTGACATTTTTATTGAAAATATAGATGCAAAACATTATTCTAAATAGCAGCAAGCAAATAATAACAAAATAAAATGACGCTCCAAGCAAAACACATATCATGTGGTGAATAAAAATATAGCTCCAAGTAAAGTTACCGATGAACGAAGACGAAAGAGGGGATGCCATCTAGGGCATCTCCAAGCTTAGGTTCTTGGTTGTCCTTGAATATTACCTTGGGGTGCCTTGGGCATCCCCAATCTTAGGCTCTTGCCACTCCTTATTCCATAGTCCATCAAATCTTTACCCAAAACTTGAAAACTTCACAACACAAAGCTCAACAGAAAACTCGTAAGCTCCGTTAGTATAAGAAAATAAATCACCACTTTTGGTACTGTTATGAACTCATTCTAAAATCATATTGGTGTAATATCTACTGTATTGAAACTTCTCTATGGTTCATACCCTCCGATATTACTCATAGATTCATCAAAATAAGCAAACAACACATAGAAAACAGAATATGTCAGAAACAGAACAATCTGTAGTAATCTGTAACTCTCGAATACTTCTGTAACTCCAAAAATCCTACCAAATTAGGAAAAACTGAGAAATTTGTGTACCAATCTAGATAAAAAAGAATCATATCAAAATCACGTTTCTGTGAATTATAAAAACTAATTTACTGGGCGCAAAAGTTTCTGATTTTCAGCAGGATCAACACAACTATCACCGTAAGCTATCCTGAAGGTCTTACTTGGCACTTTATTGAAACAAAAACTATAAAACATATTACCACGGTAGCTTAATCATGTAACACACAAAAACAGTAAAGGTAAATATTGGGTTGTCTCCCAACAAGTGCTTTTCTTTAACGCGTTTCTAGCTAGGCATGATGATGACAATGATGCTCACATAAAAGATAAGAATTGAAACATAACGGGAGCATCATGAAGAATATGACTAGCACATTTAAGTCTAACCCACTTCCTATGCATAGAGATTTTGTGAGCAAACCACTTATGGGAACAATAATCATCTAGCATAGGAAGGCAAAACAAGCATAGGTTCAAGATTTTCAACACATAGAGAGGAAACTTGATATTATTGCAATTCCTACAACATATATTCCTCCCTCATAATAATTTTCAGTAGCATTATGAATGAATTCAACAATATAACCAGCACATAAAGCATTCTTTTCTTGATATACTTGCATAGAAATTTTACTACTCTCCACATAAGCAAGTTTATTCTCATCAATAGTAGAGGGAGCAAACTCAACAAAATAACTATCTGTGAAGCATAATCCAATTGAAAATTAAAATCATGATGATAAGTTTCATGGTTATCTTTATTCTTTATAGCATACGTGTCATCACAATAATCATCATAAATAGGAGGCATGCTTTCGTCATAATAAATTTTCTCATCAAAACTTGGGGGACTAAACATATCATGTTCATCAAACATAGAATCCCCATGCTTGTGGCTTTGCATATCATTAGCATCATGGGTATTCAAAGAATTCATACTAACAACATTGCAATCATGCTCATCATTCACATATTTTATGCCAAGCATTCTATGTAATTCTTCTTCTAGGACTTGAGCACAATTTTCCTTTCCATCATTTTCACGAAAGACATTAAAAAGATGAAGCATATGAGGCAACCTTAATTCCATTTTTTGTAGTTTTCTTTTTATAGACTAAACTAGTGATAAAACAAGAAACTAAAATATTCGATTGCAAGATCTAAAGATATACCTTCAAGCACTCACCTCCCCGACAATGGCGCCAGAAAAGAGCTTGATGTCTACTACGCAACCTTCTTCTTATAGACGTTGTTGGGCCTCCAAGTGCAGAGGTTTGTAGGACAGTAGCAAATTTCCCTCAAGTGGATGACCTAAGGTTTATCAATCCGTGGGAGGCGTAGGATGAAGGTGGTCACTCTCAAGCAACCCTGCAACCAAATAACAAAGAGTCTCTTGTGTCCCCAACACACCCAATACAATGGTAAATTGTATAGGTGCACTAGTTCGGCAAAGATATGGTGATACAAGTGCAATATGGATGGTAGATATAGGTTTTTGTAATCTGAAAATATAAAAACAGCAAGGTAACAAGTGGCAAAAGTGAGCGTAAACGGTATTGCAATGCTAGGAAACAAGGCCTAGGGTTCATACTTTCTGTAGTGCAAGTTCTCTCAACAATAATAACATAATTAGATCATATAACAATCCCTCAACATGCAACAAAGAGTCACTCCAAAGTCACTAATAGCGGAGAACAAACGAAGAGATTATTGTAGGGTACGAAACCACCTCAAAGTTATCCTTTCTGATCGATCTATTCACGAGTCCGTAGTAAAATAACACGAAGCTATTCTTTCCGTCCGATCTATCATAGAGTTCGTACTAGAATAACACCTTAAGACACAAATCAACCAAAACCCTAATGTCACCTAGATACTCCAATGTCACCTCAAGTATCCGTGGGCATGATTATATGATATGCATCACACAATCTCAGATTCATCTATTCAACCAACACAATGTACTTCAAAGAGTGCCCCAAAGTTTCTACCGGAGAGTCAAGACGAAAACGTGTGCCAACCCCTATGCATAAGTTCACGAGGTCACTGAACCCACAAGTTGATCACCAAAACATACATCAAGTAGATCACGTGAATATCCCATTGTCACCATAGATAAGAACATGCAAGACATACATCAAAGTGTTCTCAAATCCTTAAAGACTCAATCCGATAAGATAACTTCAAAGGGAAAACTCAACCCATTACAAGGGAGTAGAGGTGGAGAAACATCATAAGATCCAACTACAATAGCAAAGCTCGTGATACATCAAGATTGTGCCGAATCAAGAACACGAGAGAGAGAGAGATCAAACACATAGCTACTGGTACATACCCTCAGCCCCAAGGGTGAACTACTCCCTCCTCATAATGGAGAGCGCCGGGATGATGAAGATGGCCACCGGTGAGGGATTCCCCCTTCGGCAGGGTGTTGGAACAGGGCCCCGATTGTTTTTTGGTGGCTACAGAGGCTTGCGGTGGCGGAACTCCCGATCTATTGTGCTCCTGGATGTTTTCGGAGTATATGGGTATATATAGGAGGAAGAAGTAGGTCGGTGGAGCTGCGAGGGGCCCACGAGGGTGGGGGACGCGCCTAGGGGGGTAGACGTGCCTGCCTGCCTCGTGGCCTCCTTGCTTCTTTCTTGACGTCCACTCCAAGTCCTCTGGATCACGTTTGTTCCAAAAACGATTCTCCCTAAGGTTTCATTCCGTTTGGACTCCGTTTGATCTTCCTTTTTTGCGAAACACTGAAATAGGCAAAAAAATAGCGATTTGCATTGGGCCTCCGGTTAATAGGTTAGTCCCAAAAATAATATAAAAGTGTATAATAAAGCCCATTAAACATCCAAGATGGATAATATAATAGCATGAATACTTCATAAATTATAGATACGTTGGAGACGTATCACCTCCCACCTCCCCTCTATTTATAGGGGCAAGGGAGAGGGGGGCCGGCCCCCTCCAGATGGATCTAGAGGGTGGGCAAGGGGGGAGGCTTACCCCCCAAGCCAAGGGGGTGCCCCCTTTAGGGTCCCCCCCAAACCCTAGGCGCATGTGCCCTAGGGGGGGTGGCGCCCAGCCCACCTAGGGGCTGGTTCCCCTCCATATTCAGCCCATAGGGCCCTCCGGGGTAGGTGGACCCCCGGAAACCTTTCGGTGGTCCCGGTAGAATACCGATAAACTCCCGAACATTTCCGGCGACCGAATAAGGACTTCCCATATATAAATCTTTATCTCCGGACCATTCCGGACCTCCTTGTGATGTTCGGGATCTCATCCGGGACTCCAAACAACATTTGGTAACCACATACTAATTCCCATAACAACTCTAGCGTCACTGAACCTTAAGTGTGTAGACCCTACGGGTTCGGGAATCATGCAGACATGACCGAGACATCTCTTCGGCCAATAAGCAACAACGGGATCTGGAGACCCATGTTGGCTCCCACATGTTCCACGATGATCTCATCGGATGAACCACGATGTCGGGGATTTAATCAATCTCATATACAATTCCCTTTGTCAATTGGTATGTTACTTGCCCGAGATTCAATCGTCGGTATCCCAATACCTCGTTCAATCTCATTGCCGGCAAGTCTCTTTACTTGTTACGTGACTAACTTCTTAGTCACATTGAGCTCATTATGATGATGCATTACTGAGTGGACCCAGAGATACCTCTCCGTCATATGGAGTGACAAATTCCAGTCTCGATTCGTGCCAACTCAACAGACACTTTCGGAGATACTTGTAGTGCACCTTTATAGCCACCCAGTTACGTTGTGACATTTGGTACACCCAAAGCATTCCTACGATACCTGGGAGTTGCACAATCTCATGGTCTAAGGAAATGATACTTGACATTAGAAAAGCTCTTAGCAAACGAACTACACGATCTTGTGCTATGCTTATGATTGGGTCTTGTCCATCACATCATTCTCCTAATGATGTGATCCCGTTATCAATGTCATATAATGTCCATGATCAGGAAACCATAACCATCCATTGATCAACTAGCTAGTCAACTAGAGGCTCACTAGGGACATATTGTGGTCTATGTATTCACACATGTATTACGGTTTCCGATTAATACAATTATAGCATGAACAACAGACAATTATCATGAACAAGGAAATATAATAATAACCATTTTATTATTGCCTCTAGGGCATATTTCCAAAAGTCTCCCACTTGCAGTAGAGTCAATAATCTAGTTACATTGTGATGAATCGAACACCCATAGAGTTCTGGTGTTGATCATGTTTTGCTCGTGTAAGAGGTTTAGTCAACAGATCTACAACATTCAGATCCGTATGCACTTTACAAATATCTATGTCTCCATCTTGAACATTTTCACGAATGGAGTTGAAGCGACGCTTAATATGCCTTGTCTTCTCATGAAGCCTGGGCTCCTTGGCAAGGGCAATAGCTCTAGTGTTGTCACAGAAGAGAGTCATCGGGCCCGAAGCATTGGGAATAACTCCTAGGTCGGTAATGAACTCCTTCATCCATATTGCTTCATGTGCTGCCTCCGAGGCTGCCATGTACTCCGCTTCACATGTAGATCCCGCCACAACGCTTTGCTTGCAACTGCACCAGCTGACTGCCCCACCATTCAAAATATACACGTATCTGGTTTGTGACTTGGAGTCATCCAGATCTATGTCGAAGCTATCATCGACATAACCCTTTACGATGAGCTCTTCGTCACCTCCATAAACGAGAAACATATCCTTAGTCCTTTTCAGGTAGTTCAGGATATTCTTGACCGCTGTCCAGTGTTCCATGTCAGGATTACTTTGGTACCTCCATACCAAACTTACAGAAAGGTTTACATCAGGTCCGGTACACTGCATGGCATACATGATAGACCCTATGGCTGAGGCATAGGGGACGACACTCATCTTTTATCTATCTTCTACCGAGGTCGGGAATTGAGCCATTCTCAATTTCACATCTTGCAATATAGGCAAGAACCCCTTCTTGGACTGATCCATATTGAACTTATTCAATATCTTATCTAGGTATGTGCTTTGTGAAAGACCGATGAGGCGTCTCGATCTATCTCTATAGATCTTGATGCCTAATATGTAAGCAACTTCTCCAAGATCCTTCATTGAAAAACACTTATTCAAGTAGGCCTTTATGCTTTCCAAAAATTCTATATCATTTCCCATCAATAGTATGTCATCCACATATAATATGAGAAATGCTACAGAGCTCCCACTCACTTTCTTGTAAACGCAGGCTTCTCCATAAGTCTGCATAAACCCAAACGCTTTGATCATTTCATCAAAGCGAATGTTCCAACTCCGAGATGCTTGCACCAGCCCGTAGATGGAGCGCTGGAGCTTGCACACCTTGTCAGCATTCTTAGGATCGACAAAACCTTCCGGCTGCATCATATAAAATTCTTCCTTAAGGAAACCGTTAAGGAATGTCGTTTTGACGTCCATCTACCATATCTCATAATCATAGAATGCGGCAATTGCTAACATGATTCGGACGGAATTCAGCTTCACTACGGGCGAAAAGTCTCATCGTAGTCAACACCTTGAACTTATCGATAACCCTTAGTGACAAGCCGAGCTTTATAGATGGTCATATTACCATCCGCGTCAGTCTTCTTCTTAAAGATCCATTTATTTTCTATGGCTCACCGATCATCGAGCAAGTCTGCCAAAGTCCATACTTTGTTTTCATACATGGATCCTATCTCGGATTTCATGGCTTCAAGCCATTTGTTGGAATCTGGGCCCACCATCGCTTCTTCATAGTTCAAAGGTTCACCGTTGTCTAACAACATGATTTCCAGGACAGGGTTGCCATACCATTCTAGTGTGGAACGTGTCCTTGTGGACCTACGAAGTTCAGAAGCAACTTGATCCGAAGTTCCTTGATCATCATCATTAACTTCCTCTCTAGTTGGTGCAGGCACCACAAAAACATTTTCTTGAGCTGCGCTACTTTCTGTTTCAAGAGGCAGTACTTCATCAAGTTCCACTTTCCTCCCACTTCTTTCGAGAGAAACTCTTTCTCTAGAAAGGATCCATTCTTGGCAACAAAGATCTTGCCTTCGGATCTGAGGCAGAAGGTATACCCAATGGTTTCCTTAGGGTATCCTATGAAGACGCATTTTTCCGACTTGGGTTTGAGCTTTTCAGGTTGAAGTTTCTTGATATAAGCATCGCATCCCCAAACTTTTAGAAATGACAGCTTAGGTTTCTTCCCAAACCATAGTTCATACGGTGTCGTCCCAACGGATTTAGACGGTGCCCTATTTAAAGGGAATGTAGTTGTCTCTAAAGCATAACCCCAAAATGATAGCGGTAAATCGGTAAGAGACATCATAGATCGCACCATATCCAATAGAGTGCGATTACGATGTTCAGACACTCCATTACGCTGAGGTGTTCCAGGCGGCGTGAGTTGTGAAACAATTCCCCATTTCCTTAAGTGCGTACCAAAATCATGACTCAAATATTCAACTCCACGATCTGATCGTAAGAACTTTATTTTCCTGTCATGTTGATTCTCCACCTCACTCTGAAATTCCTTGAACTTTTCAAAGGTCTCAGACTTGTGTTTCATCAAGTAGACATACCCATATCTACTTAAGTCATCAGTGAGGGTGAGAACATAACGATAGCCAGCGCGAGCCTCAATGCTCATTGGACCGCATACATCAGTATGTATTATTTCCAATAAGTTGGTTGCTCGCTCCATTGTTCCGGAGAACGAAGTCTTGGTCATCTTGCCCATGTGGCATGGTTCGCACGTGTCAAATGATTCATAATCAAGAGACTCCAAAAGTCCATCTGCATGGAGTTTCTTCATGCGTTTGACACCAATGTGACCAAGGCGGCAGTGCCACAAGTATGTGGGACTATCATCATTAACCTTACATATTTTGGTATTCACACTATGAATATGTGTAACATCATGTTCGAGATAAGAATAAACCATTGACTAGCGGGGCATGACCATAAAACATATCTCTCATATAAATAGAACAACCATTATTCTCAGACTTAAATGAGTAGCCATCCCGCATTAAACGAGATCCAGATACAATGTTCATGCTCAAAGCTGGCACTAAATAACAATTATTGAGGTTTAAAACTAATCCTGTAGGTAAATGTAGAGGTAGCTCGCCGACGCCGATCACACGACCTTGGAACCATTCCCGAAGCACATCATCACCTCATGCTTCACCAGTCTCCTCTTATTCCGCAGCTCCTGTTTTGAGTTACAAATATGAGCAACCGCACCGGTATCAAATACCCAGGAGCTACTACGAGTACTCGTAAGGTACACATCAATAACATGTATATCACATATACCTTTGGTGTTGCCGGCCTTCTTATCCGCTAAGTACTTGGGGCAGTTCCGCTTCCAGTGACCATTTCCCTTGCAATAAAAGCACTGAGTCTCGGCCCGTGGTCCATTGTTTGGCTTCTTCCCAGCAACTGATTTACCGGGCACAGCAACTCCCTAGCTGTCCTTCTTGAAGTTCTTTTTACCCTTGCCTTTCTTGAAACTAGTGGTCTTATTCACCATCAACACTTGATGTTCCTTTTTGATTTCCACCTCCGCTGATTTCAGCATTGAATATAACTCAGGAATGGACTTCTCCATCCCTTGCATATTGTAGTTCATCACAAAGCTCTTGTAGCTAGGTGGGAGCGACTAGAGGATCCTGTCAATGACTGAGTCATCTTGGAGATTAACTCCCAACTGAGACAAACGGTTGTGTAACCCGGACATAGTGAGTATATGCTCACTGACAGAACTGTTTTCCTCCATCTTACAACTATAGAACTTGTCGGAGACTTCATATCTCTCGACCCAGGCATGAGCTTGGAAAACCATTTTCAGCTCTTGGAACATCTCATATGCTCCGTGCTGCTCAAAACGCTTTTGGAGCCCCGGTTCTAAGCTGTAAAGCATGCCGCACTGAACCAGGGAGTAATCATCACTACGCGACTACTAGGCGTTCATAACATCTTGAGTTGTTGGGAAAATGGGTGCTTCACCTAGCGGTGGTTCTAGGACATATGCTTTCTTGGCAGCTATGAGGATGATCCTCAAGTTCTAGACCCAGTCCGTATAGTTTCTACCATCATCTTTCAGTTTGGTTTTCTCTAGGAACGCGTTGAAGTTGAGGGAAACATTAGCGTGGGCCATTTGATCTACGAGACATATTGCAAAGATATTTTAAACTATGTTCATGATAATTAAGTTCATCTAATGAAATTATTTAATGAACTCCCACTCAGATAGACATCCCTCTAGTCATCTAAGTGATGCATGATCCGAGTCAACTAGGCCGTGTTTGATCATCACGTGAGACAGACTAGTCATCATCGGTGAACATCTTCATGTTGATTGTATCTACTATACGAATCATGTTCGACCTTTTGGTCTCTTGTGTTCTGAGGCCATGTCTGTACATGCTAGGCTCGTCAAGTCAACCTATGTGTTTTGCATGTGTAAATCTGGCTTACACCCGTTGTATGCGAACGTTAGAATCTATCACACCCGATCATCATGTGGTGCTTCGAAACAACGAACTTTCGCAATGGTGCACAGTTAGGGGGAACACTTTCTTGGAATTTTAATGAGGGATCATCTTATTTATGCTACCATCTGTCGGATTTAGGGTTCTGGCAGACCCTTGAGGTTCGAACACTAGGGTGCGCGTGGAGGTTTCGCCTTCTACCTACCTGTTCCTCGCTGAATCGCTAGGATCTAAACTACAAGAAGAACAACACAAGAGACACAGGGTTTATACTAGTTCAGGCCACCATTGTGGTGTAATACCCTACTCCAGTGTGTGGCGTGGTGGATTGCCTCTTGGGCTGATGATGAACAATACAAGGAAGAACAGCCTCGCGAGGGTCTGTTCTTGTGGTGGTGTTGTCCCTTTGGAAGGGTTGATTCTAGATGCCTATCTTATCTCCAGCTTCCTCTCCAGATGTCTCTACCCTGTGGGCGGCTAGTGCTATTTATAGGCGAAGGCCCTGGGCCTCTTCCCAAATATTGAGCGAGAAGGGCGCCAACAATTGGCCAATTTGAAGGGGAACATCTAGTACACTTATCCTGACTAAAGTTGGTCCTCGCCTGTCAAAGGCTCTGGTGGTGACGCCGACTTGGGCTCCACGGTGACCTTCATCCTGCCGTTGGACTGGTCTTGGTCTTGTTGCACCGAAATGGATGCCTTTGCTTGATGCTCTCGCCTGCGCTTGCTCCACTTGCACCAAAGAGGAAAGAAGGACACTGCGCGGGCTGGCGCCCGGCTGGCGCCCTTTGTCGTCATGGCTTGCGTCATGGGCACCTCGCAAGGTACCCCGCCTTGAACTCTCCGCCTCCTCGTGAGCCAGCCTGACGAGGCCGTACCTGAGGAAGCTCCTTGTCGTCCGCCCCGCGAGGCTTGGCCCCTCGCGAGGGTCTTGAGCTTGTGTTGATGAAGATGGTCCGTGCTGGGCCCCGTTTGAGCCACGCCGCAGGCCGCAGGCAGGCAAGTCTGGGGACCCCCGTTCCCAAGACACCGACAGTAGCCCCCGGGTCCATGGCGCGCCCGGACTTGGCCGAGCAGAGAGGCGAAAGGGCAAGTGCGAAGTGTCGCGGGCCCTAACAGCCTGCGGCCTTGGGTGCTGCGTGGTGGTTGATTGGACGCGGGTGGCACTGTTCCCCCACACCTCCTCATTTGGTGCCAGGCTAGGCGGACTTGCAGTTGTACACAACCACTCCCCTTTCCGTCGCTCGTGCGCCCTCTATCCTTCCTTCTTTCGAACTCCAGCTTACACTTCGAAGCCAATCTCGAACCTTTCCTCCCCCTTCCGTCGCCATGGCTCCGACGAAGAAGGGGAGAGGGAAGGGACCCATGCCTTCGCCTTGCCCGCCGCCGTTGGCGGCCCCCGCCGTGGACCGGTCGATCATAGTCAATCGAGAGGGCTTGGGCAAGGTTAGTTTGGCCCTGGCCACCATCTTCAATGAATGCGGGAGGACGACGGCCTGGCCCGCATCTTGGTTCTCCATCGATAGGATAATCACCGAGGTCCCTTATTTCGTCGACGCCCTGTGGGCGGGGCTCATTCCCCCCCTTTTCGGATTTCTTCAACGCCATGCTCTCCCATTATCAGTTCCACATGATGCATCTGGGTCCTGACTCCATTACTCTTCTGGTGGTCTTTGCCTTCGTTTGCGAGGCTATGGTTGGCATCATCCCTTCGGTCGCCCTGTTGTGCCAGTTCTTCACTCTGCACCTCGTCGACCCTGCCCAATGCTCGGAATGCGCGGGCTTCATCGCTGCACCCGAGACAGCGGCCTCAGGGATTGACTTTGGTCTTCCTCCGCCCGCGCCTGGGTTCCGCGAGCGGTGGCTGTATGTGGACGTGGGGGTGGCCAGCCCCCTGCCGTCGAAGCCGACTTCGCCTGCTGTCCCTAATTCGGGCTGGGGCCAGGAGACGCTCACTAGCCCCCAGCTCTTCTTCGTCTGGCGTCGCTTCGAGTGCTTGAGATCGCTTGACGTGATGGCGCCCAAGGTGGTGCAGGAGTTCCTGCTACGCCGGGTCGCCCCTCTCCAGCGCCACTCTCGCCGAATGTGGGCCTTCAACGGGCGTGGGGATCGTATGAGGCTCCAGGAAGAGGACCTGACGCCTGAAGCGTTGAGGAAGGTACTCTTGGTTCTGACTGGGGACCCCAACCCTGGCAGCATCCAGCAAGGGGGGGCCTTGCTGTAAATCTGTTCGGGCAGGAGAGACTTCGTGAATCAGATGCCCGTTTTTGACGAATGGGGACCGCACCCCATCGGCCTCCAGGGGCCTTGCGAGAATCCAGTGACAGTGGCCGCCCTTTCAATTGGTCGAGGTGGTTCTTCCTCAAGTGGCGGAGCAGGGAGGCATGAACCTCCGGAGGCCGAGGGTGCCCCCGCCGGGGCGACAGCGCCGGGCAGCGCTCAAGAGGGAGCGTCCCCTGAGGCCCGTGCTACCGAGGCTGAGAGCGGTGAGCAGCCGCCTGCTGCACCCGGGGCCGAGGCCTCCGAGGCCCCGACCGCTTTTCTTGGCGAGGGGACCGGCGGCGCGCATTAGGCAGACACCCTTGACGCGGGTCATCTTGACGTTCCCTCCTCGTCGCAGGCTGACCCCTGCGCTCAACTCTTGGGCCGCTTCTGCGTGGACTTTGAGGCCCTCCGGAAGGGAAGGGAGGCCCTGGGCGATGATTACCCTTGTCGCCTGCTGAAGCATAGAAAGTACTTCGCCATCGATGAGTAAGCCTTCTCCCTTCCCAGCTCCAGATTCTTCTGCTGCCCTTCCTGAACCTTGCTCCGCAGGGCCCTTCCTCCCGAGCTCACGGAGATGACTGAGGAGCCATCCCCCTGCTTCCGCCTTCTCCACCGTCTCCGGTCGCTCCGAGCAGTAGAGCCCTTGTGGTGAGGTCGGTCGAAGAGACGAATCACCCCGAGGCGCAATGCGGCCCCGCGCGCCTCATGACCTTCCTTCGCAAGCCTTCTCGGGGCCTAGCCAGCCTGCCGTGGGCTTCTCGTCTGGTCGTGGACAGTGATTGACTGGGGTACTCCCAGCGCTCTTCACTTGGGGATGGACTGGCCCCAGGCCGGGCTCCTGGCGAGGCGTGCCCGGTCGCCTCAAGGGCGCCAGCCCCCAGCCCCCAGCCCGGAGGGGGAGCGCTAATCAGTGCCCCCTGGCGCTTGCTTGGGGCGGATGACAGCGTGGAAGACGTGCTTGAGCGCGCTCGGGAGCGTCGCGCTCTTCGCCAAGGGTTCCTTCGAAGGGCGGCTGACGCGGTGAGCCTGCTTGGTGAGGAGCTTGCCGATGAAGACACACGCCTTGAGGGCGAGGGCCTGCGCTTGGTCGTGAAGAGGCGCGAGCTGGAGGTGGCAGTCGCCCTCGCGCGCCGCCTACGCGATCTTGACGATGAGGAGGCCAAGGCATCGCTGGCGGCCTCTCGGGTGGCCCGTTCCCAGGCCGTCGAGGAAGCCCGGGAAGCTGACCAGTGGCAAGAGGCGGCGGAAGAGCGGGCACGGGAACTCCTGGCCCGGTGCCGCTCACTGGAGGAGCAGGTGGAGCTACGCGAGGCGGCCCTCGCGTCGATGAAGGTGACTTCCGGTGACCCAGCGGAGCTCCAGAAGCATGAGGATCCGCTGACGCTGGAGGCCGCCGAACACGCACGTGAGTACGAACGCCTGGAGACAAGGGAGCGCTTGGTGACATGAGAGGAGAATGATGTCGCTGCGCGAGAAACCCATGTCTTGGAGGAGATCGGATGTCGGGTGGCAACAGCGCGCTCGAGCCTCGAGCGCGAGTTCGAGGAGAGGCTGGCATTGATCCGGACCAAGGCTGAAGGTAGGACCACCGCCCTAAGGACCAAGCTGGAGGAAGCGACAGGCGGGTTGATGCCTTGCGGGCCGCACTTGAAGTGGCGCAGGGGGAGTCGACTACTTCTCGTGCCGAGGTGCTTCTTCTTCGCCAACGGCTGGACGAGGCTGAGGCCGTTGCGCGCCAGAATGCGGATGAGATACGCCAGCAGCGGCTCCTGGAACATGAGCACGCCCCCATGCTCACCACGCTTTGGGAGAGAGCCAACACGACCTTGGGCAACATCTGCGAGGCGGCTGTTGGCGCGCCGCATGCAACGAACTATGCCGACAACCTTCAGTTCTTTACCGACATCGTGACGCAGCTGGAGGCACGGTCGGTCAGGGCCAACAGGTTGGTGGAGGAAAAGAGCCATGCCCTGCTTGGGCGCGCCTTCTCCCGTGTCTTCAGCCATCTCCAGAACATGGATCCTCACTTCGACTTTGACGCCGCCATCGCCCTAGTTCCCCAGGCCGTCCGGGGTGACCTGGCGGACTGGGTGGAAGACAATGTGGACGCTCTTGTCAGGGCCTTCACTTCAGACGATGATGACGCGATCATGGCCACCGACGAGGGCGGCGTGGTGAATGGCCCTGACGACGCCGGCGACAACGCAGAGGGTGATGGCGAGGCCAGCGACGCCAGCGACAGTTCGGGTGGTGCTCCTGAGGATGCATTGGGGGATTTATCCGACTGACCGCGCATTGCTCCTGTTTCCTTACCCTGCATGAATAGAACCCAAGCTTTTCGACCTGCCGATTGTAAGAGCATTTTGGGAGGGGGTGCCCCTCATGTAAAGCTTATGTTCAGCGTACTAATGGGTGCTGTATCGCCCACGTGCCCGCGCCAAGTGGTTGGCTAGGTGAAGAACCGGATGGCTAGTTTACCTTTGTCCCGTGTGGGTCCTGAGATAATACGCGGGAGGCCGTGGTGTCTCTAATGCCTCTTGATCGAATCCGTAGGATCGGCAGTGAAAAAGCCTCCTGATAGGATATGGCAGCGGCAGTCTGGGCTGCACGCAAGCTAGGCCAGACCCGGCTCGCGAGGGGCTTACGAGGGGAGGCAACTGAGGCGAGGTCGGAACCGAAACGCGAGAGATTGCTCGAACAAGACTAAGCACCCCTTCCCCGAACACACGCAAATCTCAAATTCGAATCCAACTTAAATCCAGCGGGGGAAAGCAACAACCAAGGGAAAAGCAATGAAGGCAGAAAAGGCCGCGTCCGGCACCTAGTCTAGTCTTGGACGTCTTCTCACCAGCGCGGAGCTAAGTGCTGCCACTGGGCGTGGGAGGGAGCCCCAGGGCCTGAGGCCGGCACCCCTGAGACTCCGGGGCGTGTACAGCCCCACTCATTATTACGTGAGAGTGTCACGGGGCGGCGAGCTTCACAGGCGCTGGGCCTTCTTCACAGGTACCGTCCATGCTTCATATCGCCAGACGAGGGCCCTGCCTTGCGCCACACTCTAGTGCCATCAACGATGACTGGAAACCAAGACGCCGCCGATGGGGTAGAGCGGTCGCCAGCGGTTCCCCCGACGACCACGGGTCCTCCGCCAGGGGCAGGCCCTAAGGCGCCTCCCCAGCGGAGGGCCTACCTCGTGGGAACGCCTTGCTCCGAACGCCGCGGTGGTGATGTTGGATCTCGGCCCCTCCCCTGCAACCCCCGATGCCCTCCTCCCGAGGGGTAGGAGGCTGCGGGAGCGGGGCAGCTGCTCACTGCGGCGACCTGCATCTCCTGCGACCCATGATTAGCGTATGCCTGCTCCTGAGGAATTAGCGGTACCCGATAATTGTCGCTTCCAGTGTGGCCGGTGGGGCCGCCCCGGGGCTCCTGGAAGAGCTCGCTTCTGGTGCCTCGTCCCCCCAGCTTGGGCTGAGGAGCGAGCCTTGTTCGCCCTCGCGTGGGTGCCCTTGGTCCAACATGCGGGGCACGTACTCTTCGGGGGCCACCACCCCTAAGGCCACGTCATAATGCTCCGCGCGCCATGCAGCTCTGCTTGATGTGCCAACCTGGGGGTGGTAACGCGGCGGCCCACTGGGGCCGTGGGTTGTGATGAGTCCTTCGCCAGCGGGGAGCGGAGTCAGTGCAGCCGCTGGCCCGGTGCCGACGGCTTCATTGGTGCCGGGGTAGCCTTGGAGACCATGGGCGCGTGTGGGGCCCCCGCGCGGGCTGCTCTGGGCCTGAGACGGGAGTTGAGTGCAGAAGGGGTGAGCCCCCGAGGCGGCGAAGCCCAGGAGCTCTGCCACCCGCTCTAGCAGCACGTCGCGGCCGCCTTCCATCAGCCTGCACTGCAGCAGCTCTCGGGCCACCGTGAGCGCGGCCCTTGAGTTCGCCTGCTCCCAGCGAGTGTACGGCGTCGTGGCCGCGGCGTGGTTGGAGGCTCTTGCTGCGGACCGCATCTGTCGCGGCGTGAGATCTGTCGGGGTCTGCTCGCGTCGCCCACGGCCCACAGCGCCTTGCGGACTGCGAGCTGCCTGGGGCATTGGGTCGCCCGTGGCGAGCGGCTCTGCACCGGCGGGCCAAGCTGTCCAGGGGGCAGGGTTGCCCGCTTGGTCGCCGGACATGGTGATGACGATGCGATGGGACACAAAGTGGCGGAAGGTGGATCCCGGTGCACCCCTACCTAGCGCGCCAAATGTCGGATTTAGGGTTCCGGTAGACCCTTGAGGTTCGAACACTGGGTGCGCACGGAGGTTTTGCCTTCTACCTACATGTTCCTCGCCGAATCGCTAGGATCTAAACTACGAGAAGAACAACACAAGAGACACAGGGTTTATACTGGTTCAGGCCACCATTGTGGTGTAATACCCTACTCCAGTGTGTGGCGTGGTGGATTGCCTCTTGGGCTGATGATGAACAATACAAGGAAGAACAGCCTCGCGAGGGTCTGTTCTTGTGGTGGTGTTGTCCCTTTGGAAGGGTTGATTCTAGATGCCTATCTTATCTCCAGCTTCCTCTCCAGATGTCTCTACCCTGTGGGCAGCGAGTCCTATTTATAGGAGAAGGCCCTAGGCCTCTTCCCAAATATTGAGCGGGAAGGGCGCCAACAATTGGCCAATTTGAAGGGGAACATCTAGTACACTTATCCTGACTAAAGTTGGTCCTCGCCTGTCAAAGGCTCTGGTGGTGACGCCGACTTGGGCTCCACGGTGACCTCCATCCCGCCGTTGGACTGGTCTTGGTCTTGTTGCACCGAAATGGATGCCTTTGCTTGATGCTCTCGCCTACGCTTGCTCCCCTTGCACCAAAGAGGAAAGAAGGACACTGCGCGGGTTGGCGCCCTTGGTCGTCATGGCTTGCATCATGGGCTCCTCGCAAGGTACCCCGCCTTGAACTCTCCGCCTCCTCGTGAGCCAGCCTGACGAGGCCGTGCCTGAGGAAGCTCCTTGTCGTCCGCCCCGCGAGGCTTGGCCCCTCGCGAGGGTCTTGAGCTTGTGTTGATGAAGATGGGCCGTGCTGGCCCCCCTTTGAGCCACGCCGCAGGCCGTAGGCAGGCAAGTCTAGGGACCCCCGTTCCCAGGACGCCGACACCATCGTTCTAAGCAAATAAGACGTAAACTTGACAAACATCACATGCAAATCATAAAGTGACATGATATGGCCAATATCATCTTGCGCCTTTGATCTCCATCTTTGAGGCGCGGCTTGATCACCTTCGTCACCGGCATGACACCATGATCTCCATCATCATGATCTCCATCATCATGATCTCCGTCATCGTGTCTTCATGAAGTTGTCTCGCCAACTATTACTTCTACTACTATGGCTAACAGTTAGCAATAAAGTAAAGTAATTCCTATTACAAGAACATGGTCATACAATAAATTAAGACAACTCCTATGGCTCCTGCCGGTTGTCATACTCATCGACATGCAAGTCGTGATTCCTATTACAAGAACATGATCAATCTCATACATCACATATATCATTCATCACATTCTTTTGGCCATATCACATCACATAGCTTACCCTGCAAAAACAAGTTAGACATCCTCTAATTGTTGTTGCATGTTTTAGTGGTTGCTATGGGTTTCTAGCAAGAACGTTTCTTACCTACGAAAAATCCACAACGGCGATATGCCAATTGCTATTTACCCTTCATAAGGACCCTTTTCATCGAATCCGATCCGACTGAAGTGGGAGAGACAAACACCCGCTAGCCACCTTATGCAACAAGTGCATGTCAGTTGGCGGAACCTGTCTCATGTAAGCGTACGTGTAAGGTCGGTCCAGGCCACTTCATCCCACAATACCGCCGAAACAAGATAGGACTAGTAACGGTAAGCAAATTGAACAAACCAATGCCCACAACTACTTGTGTTCTACTCGTGCATAGAATCTACACATAGACCTGGCTCATGATGCCACTGTTGGGGAACGTAACAATAATTCAAAATTTTCCTACGCATCACCAAGATCAATCTAGGAGATTCTAGCAACAAGAGAGAGAGAGAGAGAGAGAGAGAGAGAGAGAGGATGTGCATCTTCATACCTTTGAAGATCGCTAAGCGGAAGCATTACTAGAACACGGATGATGGAGTCGTACTCACGTCGATTCAAATCGCGGAAGATCCGATCTAACGCCGAACGGACGGCGCCTCCATGTTCAGCACACATACAGCCCAGGGACATCTCCTCCTTCTTGATCCAGCAAGGGGAGAGGAGAAGTTGAGGGAGAGCTCTGGCAGCAGGACGACATGGTGGTGGAGTTTGCAGTTCTTCGGCAGGGCTTCGCCAAGCACTACTACTATGGAGGAGGTGTTGGGGAGGGAGAGGGCTGTGCCAGGGGAAGGGTGCGGCAGCCCTTCCACCTCCCCTATATTTATAGGGGCAAGGGAGAGGGGGCCGGCCCCCTCCATATGGATCTAGAGGGGGGCGGCGGCCAAGGGGGGGGAGGCTTGCCCCCCAAGCCAAGGGGGGCACCTCCTTTAGGGTTTTCTCCCAAACCCTAGGCGCATGGGCACTAGGGGGGTTGGCACGTAGCCCACCTAGGGGCTGGTTCCCCTCCATATTCAGCCCATAGGGCCCTCTAGGGTAGGTGGACCCTCCCGGTGGACCCCCGAAACCCTTTCGGTGGTCCCGGTACAATACCAATAAACCCCCAAACATTTCCGGTGACCGAATAAGGACTTCCCGTATATAAATCTTTATCTCTGGACCATTCCGGAACTCCTCGTGATGTCTGGGATATTATCCGGGACTCCGAACAACATTCGGTAACCACATAGTAATTCCCATAACAACTCTAGCGTCACCGAACCTTAAGTGTGTAGACCCTATGGGTTCGGGAATCAGGCAGACATGACCGAGACATCTCTCCGACCAATAACCAACATTAGGATCTGGATACCGATGTTGGTTCCCACATGTTCCATGATGATCTCATCGGATGAACCACGATGTCGGGGATTCAATCAATCCCGTATATAATTCCCTTTGTCAATCGGTATGTTACTTGCCCGAGATTCGATCGTCGGTATCCCAATACCTCGTTCAATCTAATTGCCGGCAAGTCTCTTTACTCGTTCCGTAATGCATGATACCATGACTAACTTCTTAGTCACATTGAGATCATTATGATGATGTGTCAGATTTCGGGCTCCGGCAGATCCTCTAGATTCGAACACTGGGGTGCGCGCGGAGATTTGGCCCTCTGCCTACCTGCACCTCACCGCCTCGCTATGAACTAAGCAATCAAAGAAACAACACAAGAGACACAGAGTTTATACTAGTTCAGGCCACCATTGTGGTGTAATACCCTACTCCAGTGTGTGGTGTGGTGGATTGGCTCTTGGGCTGATGATGAACAGTACAAAGGAGAACAGCCTCGCGAGGGTCTGTTCTTGGCTGGTGCAATGAACTGCTGGGGGGAGTTCAGTCGTGCTCTCTACTGGTTTCTAGGCGAGGATCCGATTGATTTCTAGATGCCACTACCTTGTGGGTGGCTAGTCCTATTTATAGGCAAAGGCCGGGGCCTCTTCCCAAATATTGAGCGGGAAGGGCGCCAACAATCGGCCATTTTGAAGGGGAACATCTCGTACACTTATCCTGACTAAAGTTGGTCCTCGCCTGCTAAAGGCTCTGGTGGTGACGCCGTCTCGGGCTCCACGATGACCTCCATCCTGCCGTTCTGCTGGTCTTGGTCTTGTTGCACCAAAATGGATGCCTTTGCTTGATGCTTTCGCCCGCGCTTGCTCCCTTTGCACCAAAGAGGAAAGAAGGACACTGCGTGGGCTGGCGCCCCCCTGGCGCCCTTGGTCGTCATGGCTTGCGTTATGGGAACCTCGCGAGGTACCCCGCCTTGATCTCTCCGCCTCCTCGCGAGCCAGCCTGACGAGGCCGTGCTTGAGGAAGCCTCCTATCGTCCGCCCCGCGAGGCTTGGCCCCTCGCGAGGGTCCTGAGCTCGTGTTGATGAAGATGGGCCATGCTGGGCCGCCCCTTAAGCCACGCCGCAGGCCGCAGGCAGGCAAGTCTGGGGACCCCCGTTCCTAGAATGCCGATAGTAGCCCCAGGGCCCAAGGCACGCCCGGACTTGGCTGAGCAGAGAGGCAAAGGGGCAAGCACGAAGCGCCACGGGCCCTAACAGCCTGCGGCCTCGGGCGCCGCGTGGCGGTTGGTTGGACGTGGGCGGCTCCGCAACCGCGTGAATCGACAAAAGAGCGGCGTCTGCCTAGGCTTTGCTTCCCTTGCTTCCTCTGGTCATTGCCCAGATCCCCTTTCTTGCGCCCTTCCTCTCTGCCTCCAAAATCTTCAGATCTACTCCGACCGTGCACCCTAGCAAGTCATGGCGCCTCACCAGACCCCGGCCGAAGCTTGGTATTCATCCGCCTTGGAATCGCCGAACGTGTCGGAGGCGAGCCTTGCCCGGATGCGCCGGATGGTGGCGGCGCAAGGCGTCGACGGGGTGAAGGTGTTCAAGGCCGGCTCCGCCCCTCCTGAGGCCCAAGGGAGCAGCTTCTACCTGCTCTTCGTAAGCGCCATTGCTTCCGGTCTGGTGCCTCCTTTTTCTGAGTTCTTCTTCTCTGTCCTTCGCCATTACGATCTGCAAGCTCTGCACCTCCACCCCAACGCTGTTCTCCTTCTGGCGATCTTCACATACTATTGCGAGGCTCATGTCGGGGTGCAGCCTTTAGTGGCCTTGCTGCATCACTACTTCTCCCTCCGGCTCTCCCGCGGTCCTCTCTCCGCGTGCGCGAGCTTCGTCGCGTATGGAGGCTCCAATGCCATCTCGAAGCCCGGGAAGAGGATTGAGGGCTTCAGGAGCAAGTGGGTCATGGTGGATGTTGGGCGCATCCACCCTCGGCTGATTCTGCCCATGGAGCAGCCCACGAGCTCTGATGATTGGTCTTGCGCAGAACTCGTGGACCCCCGCGCGAAGCCGGTGTTGGAGAAGATGGACGCGGATCTGAGGCCGGGGAACATGGTGATGGCGAAGCTGACTGGCGCGTCGCTCATGAGGGAGTTCTTGGAGCATCAGGTGGCCCCACTTCGCAAGTATTCGCTCCTGCTGTGGAGGCCCCGCCTGAGCCCCGAAGTTTTGGCCAACAAATATCTAGCCGCGGTCCTCCAATCTTTGGTCGGAGGGGACGTGGCGAGGCTGGAGGGCGCCCCTGCACCCCTGTTTCTTCGAGATGATTGGGAGAAGGTGGTTGACTCCATGCCCATTTTTAATGGGGACGAGCCCGTGCCCGCGGTGGCTCCCGAGGACCCGGTGGCCCAGGTGACGGTGAACGTGTCCTTCGGTGACTCTAGCGAAGAGGAGGAAGAAGAGGAGCGAGAAGGGGGGCCTGACTCCAAGGCTACCAACGGGGAGTCGAGAGCGCCTCTCCCCCGGCGCAGGTCCCGCGCCCTCCGCCTTTCGCCGAGCGACGACGAGGATGATGACAAGCGGGGCGGCGGGAGCTTGCCCCCAATCTCGAAGAAGGCCAGGTCTGGGCTGATCCCCCTCGGGTCTGCTCCGGCTCCGAGGCGGTCCGTAGACGTGCCTCCTGCTTCCGAACCTCTCGAGGCTGATCCCAGCAGCCGGCTCTCGGGCTTCAAGTACGTCTAGAGGTTGCTCGAGCTCGCGAGCGGCGACGAGTAAGTGCTTGGTTCTTGTCTTGTTCCTTGCTTTGTCGTTGAGGCTTGATGTCTGTATCTCTTGGCTAGGCTGGCGCCTGCGGCGAAGAAACTGAAGGGGGCTCCTGAGGCTCCGTCTGGGGCAGCACCTCTGCCCGCGAAGGGAGGTGGCTGCAAGGCACGGGCCTCTCCTGCCCGGTCGTCCTCGCGAGGCCTGGTGGAGCTGGCTGGGGCGAGCTCAGCCCCCATGGCCCAAGAGACTCCTGAGGTATCCCTGCCTGGTGCCATCGCCACAGCTGTTGGGGCGCAGCAGGTCCTACCTCAGGGTCCCGTGGTTACGCTGCCGTCCTCTCCTCCTACTCCACCAACTGCTGTCTCTCCGACCCCTTCCACCGTCTTGGATCGCGCTGCTGCCGAACTGGACTGGCTGCGGCAAGATCTTCTAGGCGCCGACCCTCGCTTGGTGGCCGGGCGCCTAGAGCTGGCTTCCGGCTGGATTTGCTCTGACGCTTCGATTCGAGTGGCACTGGTTCAGGCCTCGGCGGCTTGTGACGAGGAGAAGCTGGCCGTCCTTGAGGCGAAGGCTGCTCGCGACGCCGCCTTGGGGGAGGCGGCTGATGCTCAAGGCCGTTGCAAGGCGCTGGAGAGCGAACTGCGGGGCCTGCGGGACCAGCTTGCCGAGGAGGCCCGCATCCGCCAGGAGAAAGAAGGAGACCTGAAGGCTCGCGAGGCGGCCATCAAGGACCGAGACGCCAAGCTCAACAAGCGCCCCGACCGCCTGGGCGTACTGGAGCAGGAGTTGGAGGCGTGGAAGGTCGAGCTGGACGGCAAGGTGCGGGTCCTTGCCGAGGACCGCGAGGCCTTCACGGATACGGAGGTGAAGGTTCGCGGCTTGCTGAAGTCGCTCTATGATAGAGGCCTAGAAAGCCCACTGGCCGGCGCCGAGGACGGCCCCGCCAAGCTGCTCCCCTTCATGGTCCATGCCCTTGAAGATGTCACCCTTGGCCTTGGCCCTACGGCCGAGGCCGAGGCACGCGTCTTGTCTTCTGCAGCGCTGACGCGGGTCCTCACCCACGTCTACCTTCACGACCCCAACGTCGACCTCGACAGCCTGCTGGAGCCAGCAAGCGGCGAGCTTGCCGCTGCCGCTGCTGAGGCCGTGAAGGGTCGCGCGGAGGCTCTGCTATCGAAGTTCCGGGCCTTCAGCACCCAACCGAAGCGAGGCGCTGCCGGTCCTGCAGCTCCACGAGGCGAACCCGCTCCGCGCAGCTCCGCTGCCAACAAATGACTCCGCCGTGGCTCCTGTCCTGCTTTCAGCTTCTGCAACACGCATCATGCCTCGGGGAGGTGTTTAAACTTGTGTTTGGTATCCTGATAACAATTATGGACTGTAATATTTGCTTTTGAATTCCTTGAAATTTGCGCTCTTCCTACTTTCTTATGTTCTACGCCGGCAGAGCCCGGCCCCGCACATACCTCAGCCGCCGTTAGCCCCGACCGGAAACCAGGACGGGACCAAGGAGTGAGGGGCTACGTGACAAGTTAGGCTCCTGAGTCGCGATGCTCAGGAGTCCCCCTTGGCGCACGGACAACAAGTAGGGAGGTGAGATGTGTGGGTGAATCTGCCATTCTATGTCTGCAGAGCCCCGCCCTGCGCATACCTCAACCGCCGTTAGCCTTTCAGAACTAAGGAGTGAGGGGCTACGTGACTAGTTAGGCTCTTGAGTCACGATGCTCAGGAGTCCCCCTTGACACTCAAACGGCCTCCTTACCTTGGCTTCACTCGGGGAGAGACGCGCGACGAACCAGGCCCGAGGGGTCTGGCTGGGTGGCGTACGCCTGGGCGTGACCCAGGCGCAGCCCCCGTGCCTAGCCCCCTCGCGCGGCGCTCCCGAGGGGAGGCGTTGCGATGAGGCCAGACACTGACCTCGGGGCTCCCTGAGGTTGATGCGGCCAGGGGCCACCCTCAGTTGTTTATCACCAGCGCGGAGCATAGCGCTTCCGTATGTGTACGGGCATAGCCGCTCCTCGGCGGTGTCGTCAGCCAGCATGGAGCATGGTGCTTCCACTGGTGCGTGGGAGGGGGCTCCCCTCCGGGAGGAGCCCCCGGGGCGTGTACAGCCCCGCCCTGACACGTGGCCGGCACGGTAGGGCATGAGGAGGTGTATCTGGGCACCCGTGAGCCTGCGCGGGACTCACGAGGCCCTACCTCAAGGCGGGTTGCGCCTGGCACTGGGCCTTAACTTGTGATGTGTTCCTGCAAATTTGGCCAGATGCCGATGCTCTACGTCCTCGGGTCCCGGCCCTCGAGTGAGTCTCAGCTGTCGCTGGTTTGCCAGGGGCGATGCCGTGGAAAAAGCCAGAGGGTGAGGGCTGGAGAGCCAGTAGGAGCCCTGAGTCACGATGCTCAGGTACCCCCCCTTTAACGCGCAAGCTTGGTTAGATGTTGACGCTCTACGTCCTCGGGTCCCGGCCCTCGAGCGAGTCTCAGCCGTCGCTGGTTTGCCAGGGCGTGATGCCGTGGACAAAGCCAAAGGGTGAGGGCTGGAGAGCCAGTAGGAGCCCTAAGTCGCGATGCTCAGGTATCCCCCCTTTAACACGCAAGCTCAGTTCGATGTCGACGCTCTACGTCCTCGGGTCCCGGCCCTCGAGCGAGTCTTAGCCGTCGCTGGTTTGCCAGGGCGCGATGCCATGGACAAAGCCAGAGGGTGAGGGCTGGAGAGCCAGTAGGAGCCCTGAGTCGCGATGCTCAGGTACCCCCCCTTTAACGTGCAAGCGGCCGACACGAAGGAAGAAGGGGTGCCACAGACCGGCACCAAATAACAAGCATGATGGGTCGAATGCATAGCCAGAAAATAAACGCAAGAGGGATACATGCTGCTGAGTCTGACCCGAGCGACTTGGGGATGATGCAGCCCAAGGGGCGCCCCCAACAAGGTAAGCTAAAAACATGAACAAAAGGGATACACGCCGCAGGGATGGACCCACGCGGCCTGGGAATGATGCAGCCCTGGGGGCACTCCCAGCTGGAAATGAAACTTGAAAGATGTCACCTGATAGTGTTGACGACGAAGGGGTGTTGAAATAGTAGACGTAGCAGGCTGCGGGAGCCGATCTTCACGAGCCCCCAGGCCCAGGAGCCCCAAGAGGCTCCGGAGGCGCCGGTGGCCCCTTGCAAACCATCTCCATCTTCGCCAGGACTGCGAAACGCCTGGCCTCCTGAGCCTCTAGGATGCTCCTCATGAGGCACTGGCGCACCACAGCCGCGTTCAGCAAGCCGTAGGGCATGCGAACCTAGCTGTGGGGTGGGCCTTCGCAGCGCCCCATGCGTGAGGGCCAAAAGCGCTCCTGAGAGGCGGCTCGGTTGAGCCCTGGGATGTCAATGCAGATGCGCAGCCCACCATCCTTGCCTGGATGGGGAGCTGCGGCGGGTAAGCGGCGGCTGCCACTCATGACTCTTGACTCCTGCAACTCCTGTGTGACCTGACTGACGAACTCCTGAGGGTTTGGCCCTCCTAGCTTTGCTCCTTCCCGAGGGAAACATGCTCTGAAACACGCCTCCAAGTGGTGCCCAAGCGCCTCCCTCGTGACCTTAGCAAGGTCGGTGGCCCTCCAGGGGGGAGCCTCCGAGCCCTGCTTGAGGAGGGCGCCGGGCGCGCCTCCCTATGCGATAGAAGGAGGTGCCCCCTGAGCAGGCGCAGACCCTGAGGGGCCTGCCTCCTGAGGGGTCGGGCCTGGCGATGTCTTCTTCTTCTTCTTCTTCTTAGGAGAGGCTTTGGGGAGCCTCCCGCTCCCATGATCTGGGTCTTCAAGTGATGCGGCCTGGAAAGCTCGTTCCAGGGAGCACACTGCGTCTCTTTCTTCATAGGGCACCGTGATGACTCCACCGCTTCCTGGCATCTTGAGGACATTGTAGCCGTGATGAGGCACGGCCATGAACTTGGCGAGAACTGGGTAGCTGAGGATGGCGTTGTATGGCAGGCAGATGTGGGCGACGTCGAAGTCAATGAGCTCGGTGCAGTAGTTGTTGCGGGCCCCGAAGGTGACAGGGAGGCGGACCTGCCCGATTGGAACTATGGTGCCGTCGGTGACTCCAGAGAAAGGCTTGGTTGGCTGGAGCTGATCGTAAGGCACTTGGAGATTGTTGAACGTCTCTACAGACAGGACGTTGAGCCCTGCCCCGCCGTCGATGAGGGTCCTGGTGACTTGCATGTTACTGATGACTGGGGAGCAAAGCATTGGGAGGACTCCGGCTATGGCCGCACACTAGAGCTGATCTGCTGAGCTGAATGTGATGGCGCACGCTGACCACCTGAGGGGGCGCGTGGCTTCAAGCTAGGGGAGGACTACATTCACTTCGCGGGCGAACTGCTTGAAGATGCGTTGAGAGGTCGGGGCTTGGGCTCCGCCCAGGATGCAGGCGATCGCGCGTGGCTCCTGTAAGCCCCCAGCCCCCTCGTCCTGATGATGGTCCTCGTTTCTCTTTGGCTGCGGAGGCAGTGGAGGGAGGCCTGTGTTTCCTTGCGGGCGATCCTCACGAGGCTGATCCCTCCAGTGTCCCTCTCGAGGCTGGTCCTGCCAGCGATCCTCGTGAGGTCGGTCGCGCCACCCTTGGGGAGGGCCGCGGTCTTCCCAGCGTCCTGCGTTCCTTCCTCCTCCTCGGCCGTAGCCACGATCGTTGCGGTCGGGGCGCCGGCCGACCCTTCCTTCTCGCACGGCTCAGAGCTCTTGGCATTCGTTGTTGTTGTGGCTGTGGAGGTCGTGGTACACACAGTACCGGCTGCCCTTGAAAGACTTGGCTGATCTCTACCCCGCTTGGTGTCTGGTTCTGCCGCGAGCACGGCAGCCCCCTTGCGCTTCACGTCCTTGGCCTTGGATTTCTTCTCTTCTGGGTCTGCAGCTGGCAGTTCGAGAAGGGAAAGGCGCCGTTCCTCAGCCCTGGCGCACTTGGTTGCCAGGTTGAACAGCTCCAAGGAAGTGCACAGATCTTCATGCATCGCCAGCTCCTCCTTCATCTTGACGTCACACACGCCGTCGGAGAAGGCTGAGATGATGGCCTCCTCGGTGACCCTGGGAATCTTGAGTCGTGCGCTGTTGAAGCGCTGGATGTACTTCTGCAGGGTCTCCCCTGGTTGCTGCTTGATGTGGCGCATGTCACTCACGACAGGTGGCCGGTCGCGAGTACCTTGGAAGTTGGCGATGAAACGGGTGCGCATCTCGTCCCAGGAGGAGATCGTGCCTGGAGCCAGGTTCAGGAGCCAGGTGCGGGCCCCGTCCTTGAGTGCCATGGGAAACCAGTTTGGCATGACCTTCTCATCCCCGTTGACGGCTTCGATGCCTAGCTCGTAGAGCTGGAGGAACTCCGCAGGGCCGGCCGTGCCGTCATAGCGAGGGGGCAGGTCTGGCTTGAACTTGCAGGGCCACGCGACGCTGCACAACTCGGTGGTGAAGGTGCGGCAGCCTGCTGTGGCCACGGGAGGCCTCTGGTGACGAGGAGCTTGGTCTTGCGGGCCCCATGTGCTGCAGCTGGGAGCAGAGCGGGTTCTTGGCGTGCCGGAGCAGGAGCGTGGTCGCGACGGACCGGGGCAGGGAGCACTCGGGCAGCTTCTTGGGGGCGAGGAACCTCTTGGCAGCTTCGCTCTTGCTGTGCTGACGCTGGACGGGGTGGGTTCCATCCAAGGGCCACGCGCCTTGGGGCCAGGGCGCCTTCTTGAGGGGGAGGCGGCTGAGGCGCCCCCCGAGCTTCATTGCCCGCGCAGGGCGGGGCGCGGTGCAGCGAGAAGGACGGGGCAGGGGAGCCCCCTACGGCACGAACGAGCTCGGCGACACGGTCGAGCCATTCTTCATAGACATCGTCGACTGGGTGGTAGCGCAGGAGCTTGTTTGCCGCGATGAGCGCAGCCCGAGCCTCCATGGCCATGCGGGGCGCGCGGGACGAAGAATCGACCGGGGCGAGCGAGGGAGTGGCAGTGTGGCCGTCTCGCCTCATGGATGGATGCTGGGACGATGCCTGCTACTCGTTCCCCACCGGGCCGGTGGCGACGTCGACGACGGGCGACGAGGAATGGCGGGGGTGGCCGCCGACGGGGGCCGTCTGGGCGATGTGGGAAGCAAGAGCGGCTCGACGCTCGGCACGGGCCTGGCGAGCGTCTGACATGGACGCAATGGTCGGTGAAGAACAGGTCGGTGGAAGAAAAATTCCGGCGCACCCCTACCTGGCACGCCAAATGTCGGATTTCAGGTTCTGGCAGACCCTCTAGATTCGAACACTGGGGTGCGCGCGGAGATTTGGCCCTCTGCCTACCTGCACCTCACCGCCTCGCTATGAACTAAGCAATCAAAGAAACAACACAAGAGACACAGAGTTTATACTGGTCCAGGCCACCATTGTGGTGTAATACCCTACTCCAGTGTGTGGTGTGGTGGATTGGCTCTTGGGCTGATGATGAACAGTACAAAGGAGAACAGCCTCGCGAGGGTCTGTTCTGGCTGGTGCGATGAACTGCTGGGGGGAGTTCAGTCGCTCTCTCTACTAGTTTCTAGGTGAGGATCCGATTGATTTCTAGATGCCACTACCTTGTGGGTGGCTAGTCCTATTCATAGGCAAAGGCCCTGGGCCTCTTCCCAAATATTGAGCGGGAAGGGCGCCAACAATCGGCCATTTTTAAGGGGAACATCTAGTACACTTATCCTGACTAAAGTTTGTCCTCGCCTGCCAAAGGCTTTGGTGGTGACGCCGGCTCGGGCTCCACGATGACCTCCATCCTGCCGTTCTGCTGGTCTTGGTCTTGTTGCACCGAAATGGATGCCTTTTCTTGATGCTTTCGCCTGTGCTTGCTCCCTTTGCACCAAAGAGGAAAGAAGGACACTGTGCGGGCTGGCGCCCCCCTGGCGTCCTTGGTCGTCATGGCTTGCATCATGGGCACCTCGCGAGGTACCCCGCCTTGATCTCTCCGCCTCCTCGCGAGCGAGCCTGACAAGGCCGTGCCTGAGGAAGCCTCCTGTCGTCCACGCCGCGAGGCTTGGCCCCTCGCGAGGGTGCTGAGCTCGTGTTGATGAAGATGGGCCATGCTGGGCCGCCCCTTGAGCCATGCCACATGCCACAGGCAGGCAAGTCTGGGGACCCCCGTTCCCAGAACGCCGACATGATGCATTACCGAGTGGGCCCAGAGATACCTCGCCATCATACGGAGTGGCAAATCCCAGTCTTGATTCGTGCCAACTCAACAGACACTTTTGGAGATACCTGTAGTGCACCTTTATAGCCACCCAGTTACGTTGTGACGTTTGGTACAGCCAAAGCATTCCTACGGTATCCGGGAGTTGCACAATCTCATGGTATAAGGAAATGATACTTGACATTAGAAAAGCTCTTAGCAAATGAACTACACGATCTTGTGCTATGCTTAGGATTGGATCTTGTCCATCACATCATTCTCCTAATGATGTGATCCCGTTATCAATGACATCTAATGTCCATGGTCAGGAAACCATAACCATCCATTGATAAACGAGCTAGTCAACTAGAGGCTCACTAGGGACATTTTGTGGTCTATGTATTCACACATGTATTACGGTTTCCAGTTAATACAATTATAGCATGAGCAACAGACAATTATCATGAACAAGGAAATATAATAATAACCATTTTATTATTTCCTCTAGGGCATATTTCCAACAGATTGATCCCCTATACTTGTGGGTCATCAAGGCTCTTTTTTGGCATTGTTTCCGGGGGAGTGAAGTGCTCTTGGTAAGTGGAAATCGGTAAGAAAAAATTATTACTATGTGCTGATTTTTTTGTCACTTGTTACTATGGAGAACAATCCTTTGAGGGGTTTGTTCGGGGTATCTTCAGCTCGACCGGAACCACCATTAGTTACCCCTCAACCTATTGCACCTAATGAAAAAAATATAAAATTCCTTCGGGTATGATAGAACAATTTCTAGCTAATCCTTATGCGGGAGATGGAACCACACATCCTGATATGCACTTAATATATGTGGATGAAATTTGTGGATTGTTTAAGCTTGCAGGTTTACCCGAAAATGAAGCTAAGAAGAAGTTTTTCCCTTTATCTTTGAAGGGAAAAAGCATTGGCATGGCATAGGCTATGTGATGATATTGGATCTTGGAATTGGAATCGGTTGAAATTGGAATTCCATCAAAAAAATTGTCCTATGCATCTAGTTCATCGTGATCGGAATTATATATATATATATATATATATATATATATATATATATATAATTTTTGGCCTCGTGAAGCAGAAACTATCGCTTTAGCTTGGAAGAGGCTTAAGTCAATGTTATATTCATGCCCCAATCATGAGATCCCAAGAGAAATTATTATTCAGAATTTTTATGCTTGGCTTTTTCATAATGATCGATCCATGCTCGATACTTCTTGTACTGGTTCCTTTATGAAGAAGACTATTGAATTCCGGTGGGATCTTTTAGAAAGAATTAAACACAACTACGAGGATTGGGAACTCGACAAAGGTAAAGAGTCAGGTATTAAGCTTGAGTTTGATTGTGTTAAATATTTTTTGAATACCGATGCTTTTCAAAAGTTTAGCACTAAATATGGACTTGACTCTAAGATAGTAGCCTCCTTTTGTGAATCTTTTGCTACTCATGTTGATCTCCCTAAGGAGAAGTGGTTTAAATATCACCCACCTATTAAAGAATAAATTAAAGAACCGGTAATAGCTAAAGAAGAAACTATCATTTACAATGTTTATCCAGTTGTTCCTACTGCTTACATTGAGAAACCACCTTTCCCTCTTAGGATAAAGGAACATGCTAAAGTTTCAACTATGGCCAATAAAAGTTATATTAGAATGCCTAAACCAGCTGAACAAATCAAGGTAGAACCTAGTGTTGCTATGTTTAAAGATATCTTGGTTGATAATGAAGATGGGCATGTTATTTACTTCATTGGTGAAGCTGCTAGAATTGCCAAACCAGATGGGAAAGATAAACATAGACCCGTTGTTGGCATGCCCCTTGTCTCAGTTAAAATAGGAGATCACTATTATCATGGTTTATGAGACATAGGTGCTAGCGTGAGTGCTATTCCTTTTACCTTATATCAAGAAATTATGAATGACATAGCACCCGCTGAGATAGAAGACATGTATGTTACTATTTAACTTGCTAATAGAGACACCATGACACCACTTGGGATTGTTAGAGATGTTGAAGTCTTGTGTGGGAAAATAAAATACCCTACTAATTTTCTTGTTCTTGGTTCCCCATGATGACTTTTGTCCCATTATCTTTGGTAGACCTTTCTTGAACACCGTTAATACTAAAACATATTGTGAGAAATAAATGGTTGGTGTTAGTTCTGATGAGTCTAATGAGTTTAATTTTTCCAAGTTTTGTAGAAAGCATCATAAGAAAGAATTGCCTAGTAAGGATGAAATAATTGGTCTTGCTTCTATTGATGTGCCTCCTACTGATCCTTTAGAACAATATCTGCTAGACCAAGAAAATGATATGTGTGGGAGTCCTGGATTAGGGGGTCCTCGGACAGCCGGACTATATGCTTATGCCAGACTGTTGGACTATGAAGATACAAGATTGAAGATTTTGTTCCGTGTACGGGTGGGACTCTCCTTTGCGTGGAAGGCTAGCTTGGCGATTCGGATATGTAGATTACCTTCTCTGTAACCGACTCTGTGTAACCCTAGCCCCCCTCCGGTGTCCTTATAAACTGGAGGGTTTAGTCCGTAGGACAAAGGACAACAATCATAATCATAGGCTAGCTTCTAGGGTTTAGCCTCTATGATCTCGTGGTAGATCAACTCTTTGAATACTCATATCATCAAGATCAATCAAGCAGGAAGTAGGGTATTACCTCCATAGAGAGGGCCCGAACCTGGGTAAACATCATGTCCCCCGCCTCCTGTTACCATTAGCCTTAGACACACAGTTTGGGACCCCCTACCCGAGATCCGCCAGCTTTGACACCGACATTGGTGCTTTCATCGAGAGTTCCACTGTGTCGTCACGGTAAGGCTTGATGGCTCCTTCAATCATCTACAACGATGCAATCCAGGGTGAGGTTTTCCTCCCCGGACAGATCTTCGTATTCAGCGGCTTTGCACTGCAGGCCAACTCGCTTGGCCATCTGGAGCAGATCGATAGCTACGCCCCTGGCCATCAGGTTAGGTTTGGAAGCCTGAGCTACACTGCTGACATCCACGAAGACTTGATCTTCAACGGGTTCGAGCCCATGACAGGTGCGACGTACGGTCACGATGAGCATGGCCTAGATCTGCCATCGGACTGTGTCCAGGAGATCACACCTGCAGCTGCTCCGGCTCTAAATCCGGAGCAGATCGCACCATCCGGGGACGGGTGGATAGACCCCGCCATGGAGGCCGCATACTCAGCGGCGATAGAGCCGAACATAGATCCCACTCCCAAGGAGGTCTATGTCTTTGGACCCTCGGGCTCGTTTCCGACTAGGGGTCCGAACCGCGTGCATGCGTGTCCATCAAACTTGATTGGGCACCGATCATGGAGTTTACCTCTGCGGATATCTTTCAGCACTCGCCCTTGGGTGACGTGCTAAATTCATTAAAATCTCTCTCCCTGTCAGGAGACTCTTGGCCGAACTATGTCTGGCTTGAGTGGGAAGCGGACGACGAAGAAATTCGTTACCCACCCACCACCCACTTAATAGCCACTATCGACGACTTAACCGACATGCTTGATTTCGACTCCGAAGACATCGACGGTATGGACAGCGATGCCGGAGAGGAACAGGAACCACCGCCCACAGGGCGCTGGACAACCACCTCATCATATGATATATACATGGTGGATATACCTAAAGAAAGCAATGGCGATGGGGCAACGGAGGATAATCCCCTCAAGAAGCAACCCAAGCGCCTGCGTAAGCAGTGCCACTCTAAGCCTCGCCACAGCAAGAATAGCGATACCGGCACAAGAGACGATAGCACTCCGGATGATGCCGAAGACGAAAACAACCCTGCCCAGCCAAGCACTGAGCAGGCCGGACAAGAGGATGGGCTAGCTAGCCCCGAATAACAGGAAATTAATGGAGATTCGGAGGATGACAATTACACTCCTCCCTCCGAAGACGAGGAGAGCCTCGGCGAAGAAGAATTTATTGTGCCCGAGGACCCCATCGAGCAGGAGCGCTTCAAGCACCGGCTTATAGCCACTGCAAAAGCCTGAAGAAAAAACAGCAGCAGCTTCAAGCTGATCAAGATCTGCTAACAGATAGATGGACTGAGGACCTGGCAGCAGAGGAATACGGACTCGAGCACCCAACCAAAAGTTACCCAAAGCACAGGTTGTTACCTCAATTCGAGGAGGAGGCACTAGAGCCTACACTACCAGCGCAGGATGAGGCTGGCCGGCCACCTCGTGGCCGAGACAAAGTGGAGAATCAGCTTGAACACCAGCCCACACCCCGTCGCCAAACAAATAAAAACACGAAGGCCCGGGGTTACATGCATGACCTGCGAGATAAACTAGAAAACAAAGCAGGACAATCAAGATCAATCTACGGATCAAGGAAGCGCGCCTCAACACGCGATGATGACCGCCACATTGGATACACTACATACAAACCCGGCCAGGCTGAATACAATAGACTAGACTCACTCGAGCTGCGTTGTGATATAGCCCGGCACAGAGGCGCCACACCCCCCTGTGCTTCACTGACAAAGTTATGGAACATGAATTCCCAGAAGGGTTCAAACCTGTTAATATCAAGCCCTATAATGGGACCACAAACCCCACGGTATGGATAGAAGATTTCCTTCTCCACATTCACATGGCCCGTGCGATGATCTACATGCCATCAAGTACCTCCCACTAAAACTCAAGGGACTGGCTCGGCATTGGCTGAATAGTTTATCGACAAACTCTATTGGAAGTTGGGAGAACTTGGAAGACGCATTCCTGGATAACTTCCAGGGCACTTACGTGCGGCCACCGGATGCTGATGATTTAAGTAATATAACCCAACAGCCCAGAGAATCAGCCAGGACATTCTGGACTTGGTTCCTAACTAAAAAGAACCAAATTGTCGACTGTCCGGATGCCGAAGCCCTAGCAGCCTTTAAGCATAACATCCGTGATGAGTGGCTTGCCCGACACCTCGGCTAAGAGAAGTCGAAGTCCATGGCAGCCCTCACGACACTCATGACCCGCTTTTGTGCGGGCGAGGACAGCTGGCTGGCTCGCAACAATAGCACATCAAGAAATCCTGGCACCTTAGATGCCAGAGATAGTAACGGCAAGCCCCGACGCAACAGGCACAAGCGTCGAAGTAATGGCGACAACACCGAAGACACAACAGTCAACGCCAGATTCAGTGGCTCTAAGTCCGGTTAGCGGAAAAAGCCATTCCAAAGGAACAGTCAAGGCCCGTCCAGTCTGGACCGCATACTCGACCGTCCATGCCAAATTCATGGCACCCCAGGAACAGTAGCCAATCATACCAACAGAGAATGTTGAGTCTTCAAACAAGCCGGCAGGTTAGGTGCCAAAAACAAGGAGAAGGGGTCGCAAAGTGATGACGACGACGAGGAGCCCCGGCCACTGAACACAGGAGGACAAAAGAAATTTCCCCCGCAAATCAAAGCGGTGAACATGATAAACGCCACCCTCATTTCCAAGCGGGAGCGGACGTGCACTCTTAGGGATGACGACACAGCGGAGCCAGTCGCCCCAAAATATAACCTATGGTCGTCCGGCCCGATCACCTTTGACCTACGGATCGCCCGACCAATACCACTGAAGGCAATTCGACCGCACTAGTCCTTGACCCAATAATTGATGGAGTCCACCTCACACGAGTCCTTATGGACGGAGGCAACAGTCTGAACCTGCTGTATCTAGACACAGTGCGTAAGATGGGTATCGATCCTTCAATGATCAAACCCACTAAAACCACCTTTAAAGGTGTTATACCAGGTGTGGAGGCCTGCTATACAGGCTCCATCACTCTGGAGGTAGTCTTTGGACCACCGGATAATTACCGTACCGAAGAGTTAATCTTCGACATCGTCCCTTTTCGTAGTAACTATCATGCATTGCTCGGATGAACCGCGTTTGCTTGATTCAACGCGGTGCCACATTATGCCTACCTTAAGCTCAAGATGATCGGTCCGCACGGCTTCATAACAGTTAATGGCAAGGCCGAACGCTCCCTCCGTGCCGAAGAGTACACTGCCGCTTTAATAGTAGAAGCAAAGAGTGGCATCTTTCAATTGAAACTTGAGTCGACGGCCAAGCTTCCGGACACCGTCAAAGGGGTCCGAACTACTTTGCGGCAGGATATCCCTGCTCGTCAGGAGCTCAATTAAACACTCCGGCAGTAGACGGAGGGAAAGCTAGATAAGTCATACAATGCGGCTTAACCGCTCCATGGCACAACAACATTTTTTGCATTTTCTTTGCAGGTCCACTTTCGTGTAGGCCAGGACTGACGGCATGACGACCAGACCTGTGAGGGGATGAATATACCAAGGAGGGAACCGGCTTGAGCGCGTAAGGGAATCCTTATATATACCCCTCGAGGACCATCCGATTACAATCCGGCTCCGCACACAAGCCTCCCCCACCTGGTCTCAACAGGTTCCGAAGTCACATTTCTTTTTATCACATTATTTGTACTCATACGCATCGACATATTATTCAATCACAACATGTAGCTTTATATAACGCTTATTTGTTGTTGTTTCTTATTGACACTCTTTGTCAAATGGCATGCGTACACTTTGATATCCCTAATATGCCAGGGGCCTCGTTGCACACATAGTACGATAATAAAGTCTGAACACCTTCATGGTCGTTCGGCACCCTGAACTTATAGCGTTATATGCATCATCTCTAAATCATGTCTTGGGTCAATAGTTGGGTTTGCCCGGCTCCCATGTTTTGCCGCCTTATGTTCCGCTATATCCGCTAAGATGGCACAGGGAGAACTACTGCGATTGTGTCCCGGTTCTTCTGGACGAGCACCTCAGTAGAGAAAGCCGAAAACTGACTGTCATGATACGACGAGAGTTGGTCAGCTGTTCGAGAGGTTGCAAAATCTTTAAGGATTTCTTCCGCACTATGCGATAACTAATGCAGCGTGCAATGG
Organism: Triticum aestivum; assembly: GCF_018294505.1. Lineage (NCBI taxonomy): Eukaryota > Viridiplantae > Streptophyta > Magnoliopsida > Poales > Poaceae > Triticum > Triticum aestivum. The sequence goes on along the minus strand of NC_057801.1, from coordinate 581,283,668 downwards.
ATCGACTTTTCTTCCGAGCAAGTGCTTATAGAGCCCCTAGTGCGGTCTTCCGAACACCAGAGGCTGCACCTACCTTCCTTTTGTCAAACTCCTTTGGCTAAGTGAGAGCGATAAAGCCTTATAGTCTGATTGCCTGGTTCGTTGCGCTGAACACCTCCTTCAAGACCCATAACTAGGATAAAGAGTGCTCAGATTTATCCCGAACACCCCCATACTTCCTACGTGGGGGCAGAAGCCGACAACTGGCCGACTCTCAGGATTAATAGCTTGCGGTGCTCCTTCACCTCCGGCGGTCCTTTGGTCATTAGCTTTTCAGCATCCATCTTTGCCCAGTGCACCTTGGTGCGGGCAAAGGCCATTCACGCACCCTCCATACAGGCCGACCGCTTGATGACTTCAAGTCGAGGGCAGGCACTCACAAGCCGCTTCACGAGCCCGAAGTAGCTGCGAGGAATCGACTCGACGGGCCGTAGCCGGATAATCAAATCCTTCTTGGCTAGGTCGGCCGCCTTATGTAGTTCGATCAGCTGCTTCAGTTGATCGGCAAAGGGAAGTGGATATTCTAGTGCCAGATACTGCGACCAGAAGAGTTTCTCCACAATGCTCCTTTCTTCGGCTCGGTAGAATTGGGCGGCATCAGATATGCTGCATGGCAGCTCCGCAAACATCCCTAGAGCAATCCGAATTCAAATTAGTAAACGTGATTTTCTCCTTTCAAATATGTGCTTTGCATAGAAAAAGCCTTACCCACCGCAATCTTCCTCGCCTCCTGGATTTCTCGCAGGGCACCTTGGGCTTCCCCCCGGGCATCGCATGCGGCCTGACGAGCCTTGGTGAGTTCGGATTCTTTCTCCGTTAAACTCTGCTCCAAGGTCTTGCATTTCTTCACGGCCTCTTGGAGCTCTTGCTCAGCTTCGATAACCCCAGCCTCGTGCTTCTCGCGAAGAGCCTGCTCTGCGGCTGCTTTCTTCTCGGCTTCGGCCACAGCCCTCTTAAGAGCCTCAACTTCGGCCGTCGCCCCTAGAGCACATTATCAAAATATTTTTCATCATACTTAATTATTAATTCACGCTGAATGCGGACAAGGTTTTTTGCATACCTTGGTTATCCTCCAACTGCTTCTTCACTCGGCCGAGTTCTTCTTCGGCCTGCTCCAGACGCTGCTTCAGTCCAGAGACTTCCGCAGTATGAGAGGCGGCGGTCGCTACAGACGCCTGCTTATAAAAAGAGAGGGAGAGGTGCCATCAAGGTAAGTCTCCTGGGAACATATATTTGATCCTCTGTCCGGTTCTTTCTTTGACCGAATAGCGTATCAGGGGCTACTACCTATACTATAACACTCTTTGAAACCTCACAAAACATACCTCAAAGCCCGTTATAAGGCTGAGTCGGGCTTCATTCAGCCCGCTCTCTACGGACTGAATCTTCTCAATCACCGCACCCATAAGGGCACGGTGTTCTTCAACGATGGAGGCACTCTTCAGCGCCGCTGATAAGGTATCCGGCACCCCTGGTTGGGCAGAAGTTGCCGGTGCAATAGGCGCGCCCCCTCCTGTCGAGGGAGGCTGCCTGCCTGATTCCGGGGCTGTATCGGTCTCCGAAATTGTGTCCGGCTGGGGGCCGAATTCAAGATAGCCCCCGCCGTCGATCTCCATGGGAGCCTTTTCTCTCGTGTGTCCGGCCACCAGAGCTTGACCCCCTGGTGCCACCTTGACGGTCTTTCCGCCCCCTCCTTCGCCTGGGTCCCTCTAGGACGATGCCGCATTATCACTCACGTGTTTTGGGGAGGGGGCCTTCGGGGGTGTCCCACTGTCCATAGCATCCGAGCCTAGCAAATCCTTTGATGAGGATCATTTGGTGCGGGACCTCGCCGGACTGCAAAAAATAAAAGGGTATGGCTCAATGATTAAGCGTCGTACAATAGTGAGTCTGGATGCATAATGTGGCCAGGTTTTATATGCTCATGATTTCGCCAGGGGCTGGGCCCTGGGATCCCACTCCGGGCTGCTGTCAGTAGCAGCGGCGGATTCCTCCGGAATGGGAGTTTTTCCCTTCTTGGGCGACTCGGCCTCCAAGTATGTGGAGGCCGTCCTTTTATTTCTTCTCGTCGTTGGGGGGATTGATTTTCCTCCTCCTTGGACGAAGAGGGGGCATCAGAGTCTTCAAATATTGTGTTCGAAGTGCCGTGGCGACGAAGGCTGCCCCTGGTCTCTTTGGCCTCCTTCTCGACTTTCTTCTTCGGCGCCTTATAAGGTGCCGAGACTAGCATCTTCGTCATAAGTGGGCCGGCTGATTCTTCTGGCAGTGGGGTCGGACAGTAGATCCGCCCCTCCTTCCTCGTCCGGCCCTGAGAGGGTTGTGGAAAAACACATCAAGCATTTTCCCTCGGATTATACAGATAAAAGCATGTGACTTGCCAACATACGAAGACTTACTAGACTTGCAGGGCGGGACAGTTGATACCCGCGGTCCTCGGCTGAGTCTGGCTACGATTTGCCGGAGCACTTTCCAGATGTCTTCGTGTGATGAGCCAAAGAACCTTAGTAAGGTCTGGTGCTTGGCCGGGTCGAGTTCCCATAAATTGTAGGCCCGGTGTTGACAAGGGAGAATCCAGCGGTCTAACATTACCTGGACTACATCGACAAGTTTGATATTCTTGTCTTCCATACACTTGACGCGCGTCTGGAGCACCGACAACTTGTCAGGCGAAGACTAGTTCAGGCCCTTCTTGGGCCAGGATGTAAGCCGCAGTGGAGCTCCGGATTGAAATTCGGGAGCTGCGACCCATGTTGTGCTACGTGGCTCAGTGACATAGAACCACTGTTGTTGCCACCCCTTGACGGAATCATTGAAGGTACCTGATGGCCATATGACGTTGGACATCTTGCTCACCATGGCTCCTCCACACTCAGCGTGCTCGCCGCTCACTACCTTGAGCTTCACATTGAAAATCTTCAGCCATAAGCCGAAGTGTGGCGAGATGCGGAGAAATGCCTCGCACATGATGATGAATGTTGAGATGTTGAGGAAGGAATTGGGGGATAGATCATGAAAATCGATCTCGTAGTAATACATAATGCCGCGAACAAATGGGTGGAGGGGAAACCCTAGCTCGCGGACAAAGTGAGGGAGGAATACAACCCTCTTGTGGGGTTCCGGAGTAGGGATGATATGTCCCGCTGTCGGAAGGAGATGGCTGATTCTCTTGGCAAGATACCCGGCTTCTCGAAGTTTTTTGATATCCTTCTCCCGGACGGTAGAGGCCATCCACTTGCCTCCTGCTCCGGATTCGGACATTTTCGGAGGGTCTTTGTGGGTGGAGAAGACGAATGCTTGGGCGCTGGAGCTCGAGTGAGAGAGAATGGATGATCGAAGAAAGGAGAAGGCATGGGTGAAAATAGGGAGTCCTTATCTCCTTATAAAGGCTACAGGGATGCTGCGCCTCCCCACTGACCCTGGAAACACGCTTATCCCCCAAGCGCCATGATTAATGGCGCGGTTGGGTTACCCACGCCCGTATTGATGAGAATCCCGTGATAAGGGGACACGATCTCTGCTTCGACAAGACGTGCCAAAAAAACCGCCTCGCAATACATGTAGTGGCAGGTTGAAACGGTTCGCATAATGACCGGGCCACGACATGATGTCACGCTATGGAATATTGTGAGCAGATTAGATTTGTGAAAAATCGCACTCTCTACGGTGGTATGTGGAATTTGTTTTGCAGAGCCGGACACGATTCATGTGTTCAAAATCTACCTTTGAGTATTCGAAGAAGGAACCCGTCTTGCAATGTCGAAGACAATCTGGGCGCTGGACTCATCATCATTGAAGCCTGCTTCAGGGGCTACTGAGGGAGTCCTAGATTAGGGGGTCCTCGGACAGCCGGACTATATGCTTATGCCAGACTGTTGGACTATGAAGATACAAGATTGAAGATTTCGTCCCGTGTCCGGGTGGGACTCTCCTTTGCGTGGAAGGCAAGCTTGGCGATTCGGATATGTAGATTACCTTCTCTATAACCGACTCTGTGTAACCCTAGCCCCCTCCGGTGTCTATATAAACCGGAGGATTTAGTCCATAGGACAAAGGACAACAATCATAATCATAGGCTAGCTTCTTGGGTTTAGCCTCTACGATATCGTGGTAGATCAACTCTTGTAATACTCATATCATCAAGATCAATCAAGCAGGAAGTAGGGTATTACCCCCATAGAGAGGGCCCGAACCTGGGTAAACATCATGTCCCCCGCCTCCTGTTACCATTAGCCTTAGACACACAGTTCGAGACCTCCTACCCGAGATCCGCCGATTTTGACACCGACAATATGCATATGCATGAAAGAAATGAAATAGATAGAATCTTGTTCGAACAACGACCTCTTCTTAAACACAATTTGCCTATTGAAACTCTAGGAGGTCCTCCTCCACCTAAAGGTGATCCTGTGTTGGAATTAAAACAATTGCCAGACACTTTGAAATATGCTTATCTTGATGATAAGAAGATATATCCTGTTATTATTAGTGCTAACCTTTCAGAACATGAAGAAGAAAGATTATTGAAATTTCTAAGGAAGCATCGACTTGCTATTGGATATACTCTTGATGATCTTAAGGGCATCAGTCCCACTCTATGTCAGCACAAGATTAATATGGAACCTAATGCTAAACCCATTGTTGATAACCAACGTCGGTTGAATCCGAAGATAAAAGAAGTGGCAAGGACGGAAATATTAAAACTTCTGGAAGTAGGTATAATCTATCCTATAGCTTATAGTAGATGGGTAAGTCCTATCCATTGTGTCCCTAAGAAAGGAGGTATTACTGTTGTTCCCAACGATAAGAATGAACTTATTCCACAAAGAATTGTTACAGGCTATAGAATGGTAATTGATTTTAGAAAATTAAACAAAGCAACTAGAAAACATCATTACCCTCTTCCTTTTATTGATCAAATGCTAGAAAGACGATCTAAGCACACACATTTTTGCTTCCTTGATGGATATTCTGTTTTTTCACAAATACATGTTTCTCAACTTGATCAAGAAAAGACCACTTTTACTTGTCCTTTTGGAACTTATGCTTCTAGACATATGCCTTCTGGTTTATGCAATGCACTGCTACCTTTCAAATATGTATGACTGTTATATTCTTTGACTTTTGTGAAAAGATTGTTGAGGTTTTCATGGATGACTTTGCTGTGTATGGGAAGTCTTTTGATGATTGTTTAAGCAATCTTGATCGAGTTTTGCATAGATGTGAGCAGGGAGAAGTGCCACTTTATGGTTAACAAAGGTATTGTTTTGGGCCATAAATTTTTTGAAAGAGGTATTGAGGTGGACAAAGCTAAGGTTGATGCAATTGAGAAAATGCCATGTCCTAAAGATATCAAAGGTATTCGTAGTTTCCTAGATCATGTTGGTTTCTATAGGAGATTTATCAAATATTTTTCTAAAATTTATTGACCTCTTACAAATCTTTTACAAAATGATATTCCTTTTGTTTTTGATGATGATTGTTTAGAAGCCTTCAAAACTCTCAAGAAAGCCTTAATTTCTGCACCTATTGTTCAACCACCTGATTGGAACTTGCCTTTCGAAATTATGTGTGATGCTAGTGATTATGTTGTTTCTATTGTTCTAGGACAAAGAGTTGGTTAGAAACTAAATGTTATTCATTATGCTAGTAAAACTCTAGACAGTGCACAATGAAATTATACTACTAGTGAAAAAGAATTGTTAGCAGTTGTGTTTGCTTGTGATAAATTTAGATCCTATATTGTAGATTCAAAGGTAATTGTTCACACTGATCATGTTGCTATAAAATATCTTATGGAAAAGAAAGATGTAAAACCTAGGCTTATTCAATGGGTTCTCTTGCTACAAGACTTTGATTTACATATCGCTGATAGAAAAGGACCGAAGAACCCCATGGCTGATAACATGTCTAGGCTTGAGAATATTCTTGATGACCCACAACCAATTAATGATAGTTTTCCTAATGAGCAGTTAGCTCCAATAAATTTTTCTAATAATACACCTTGGTATGCTGACTTGCTAATTATATTGTTGCTAAATACACCCCCTAGATTTACATAGCAACAAAAGAAAAAAAATTCTTCTATGATTTAAGACATTACTTTTGGGATGACCCACATCTTTATAAAGAAGGAGTAGATGGTATTATTAGACATTGTGTACCTGAGCATGAACGGGGACAAATCCTATGGAAATGTCACTTCGAAGCTTATGGAGGACATCATGCGGGAGATAGAACTGCTCACAAGGTACTGCAATCGGGGTTTTATTGGCTTACTCTCTTCAAGGATGCCCGTAAGTTCGTCTTATCTTGTGATGAATGTCAAAGAATAGGTAATATCGATAAGCGTCAAGAAACGCCTATGAATTATTCACTTGCTGTTGAACCATTTGATGTTTGGGGATTTGATTTCATAGGGCCTTTTCCTTCCTCTAATGGGTATACTCATATTTTGGTCGCTGTTGATTATGTTACTAAGTGGGTAGAAGCTATTCCAACTAGTAGTGCTAATCACAACACCTCTATTAAAATGCTTAAGGAAGTTATTTTCCCAAGGTTTGGAGTCCCAAGATATTTAATGACTGATGGTGGTTCACACTTTATTTATGGTGTTTTCCGTAAAATGCTTGCTAAGTATGATGTTAACCATAAAATTGCATCACCCTATCATCCTCGGTCTAGTGGTCAGGTTGAACTTAGCAATAGAAAAATAAAATTAATTTTACAAAAGACTGTCAACAGGTCCCGGAAGAATTGGTCTAAGAAATTAGATGATGCACTTTGGGCTTATATAACAACATATAAAAATCCTATGGGTATGTATCCTTATAAAATGGTTTATGGAAAAGCTTGTCATTTGCCTCTTGAGTTAGAACATAAAGCATATTGGGCAATTAAAGAACTCAACTATGATTTCAATGTTGCTGGTGAGAAGAGGTTATTTGGTATTAGCTCATTAGATGAATGGAGAACCCAACCTTATGAAAATGCCAAGTTATTTAAAGAAAAAGTTCAAAGATAGCATGATAAAAGAATCCAAAGGCATGAGTTCAAAGTTGGAGAATACGTTCTTTTGTACAACTCTCGTTCAGATTCTTTACAGGAAAACTCCTGTCCAAATGGGAAGGACCCTATGTTATCGAGGAGGTTTATCGATCTGGAGCTATCAAAATAAATAATGCCGAAGGTACTAACCCAAAGGTCGCTACAACGAATAAAACTTTATATCTCAGATACGCCCATTAATGTTGAAAGCAATATTATCCAAACTATGACACCGGAGGAACACATAAAAGAAACCTTCCAGAACACTCCAGAATCGTGAAAAAGAGGATGTACGTGACACGGTAAGTAAACAAACTCCGAAGAATCTGCAAAAATATTTTCTGTCCGTTTTGGAATATAACAAAAATAAGGAAAATAAGAAACAACCAGGAAGGCACCTCTGGTGGGCACAAGACACTAGGGCGCGCCTGGCTTGCCAGGCATGCCCAGGTGGGTTGTGCCCACCACAGGTACCTTCTCGACTCCGTTTTTCTTCCGTTTGCTTGTTTCCCAAGATAAAAAAATCTTTATACCCCCCGAACCCATTGACCTCTGTATCACGGAGAAATCTTCTGTTTCCTTTTCTTGCTATTTTCTGACAGTTCTAATTCACCATGGCTGCTTCAAGCTCCTCCAAGGATAAGTTCTTCGAGAACGTCATCAACTCATATTTGCGGAGGTGATGCAGCACCCTCAAGCCATCCAGATGCGTGAGGGGGTGCTCCACATCCGTGATGTGCAAGGCCCCAAGGTGACTGAATCCATGGAGGCTAGGCTTGAAGCTATGGGGCAAGAAATCTTTTGGTGCAAAGGGATGGTGGAACGTGGACTCAATGCCAATCACCTGATGATCGCGGACTACACCCATGATCTCAAGGTGGATGGCAAGTCCATGAAGGACATCATCTTCACCTTCAAAGAGCAAATCAACTTTCTCTAGAGCCAGATCTACAACCTTCAAAAGCAAGTCTTTGAATATGAGGCAAGGTTTAAAGGTATGAGTTTGGCTGCTAGTTGCAGGACCCGAGAGACTCACTCCTCCTCTTATGATGGTGAGCCTCTGCCATGGAAACCCGAGGACAAGATCGTTACCACTTCATCACCACCACCTCCTTCTTCATCAACCAAAGAAAATTGAGTATCGGGTATGGGCACACCCCTTAGCTTGTGCCAAGCTTGGGGGAGGTGTCCCGATATTGTATCACCTCCACTATCTTTTTCCTTTATTTATCTTAGTTTGATCCTTAGTTATCTTTTGCTTTAGATGAATAAAAGTTTAGTTCGATCCTTTCTTTTGAAAGTTTGCTTAGTGATCTATCCTTGTAATCGTGTGCGAGATATATAATAAAGTTTAGTTTGAGTTTTGCTTTCTTTACTTTCTTGTTTCAATAAAAAAGAAAGAAAATAAATGAAAAAGATCATATGCTAATCTTATGATAAGTAATCACACCATATAAGGAAAAGTATAAGTAGAAAATTATATTGGAGATTGACAAGCATAGGATTGGTCAATGATGCAATTCATGAAAGAATTAATAACAAAAGAGAAGATTCACATGCAAATACACTATCTTGGAAATCTTTTGTGATTGTGAGACCCCATCAAAATATTATATGCCAAATTGTTGACGTTGGACAAGGAAGACAACATAATGATTTATGTTTGTTCATATTCACATAAAAGTTATATTGTCATAGATCCTTCAACATGTGGTGCCTGCCCCCCACCTTTGCTAGCCAAAAATTCTGCACTAAGTAGAGATACTACTTGTGCGTCCAAAAGCCCTTAAACCCAAATCTTATTTTCAAGAGTCCACCATACCTACCTATGGATTGATTAAGATCCTTCAAGTAAGTTGTCATCGGTGCAATAAGGCATAGATATTCAGTTGAATATGGGTAGCATGAGTTACTATTGTTGACATCACCCTCGAGGTGAGTATGTTGGGAGGCAAAACCATAAGCCCCTATCTTTCTATGTGTTCGGTTGAAACGTTTTGCTCATGTGTATGCGGTGAGTGTTAGCAATCATAGAAGACTATATGATGGTTGAGTATGTGGACTTGCCAAAAAGGCTCCAATATGTGACCCTTCCTGAAAAGATGATGAGTTGTAGTTGCAAAGTTGACTGAGAACATACTTTGTTGGCTTTCAATAGAGTTTATGCTTTATACTTCATTGTTGTGATGAAGTGTTACTTGTCCATAAGAAGTCTATGATAAAAGTTTTATGTGAAAGTTTGTTGCTGTCATAATAAGTTACATGATGCTACTATGTCCGTATTTTGTTTTTATCGACACCTCTCTCTCTCTCTCTAAGCATGTGGACATGTTTTTCGATTTCGGTTTTCCCTTGAGGACAAGCGAGGTCTAAGCTTGGGGGGGTTGATACGTCCATTTTGCATCATGTTTCCCTACTGTTATTTATATTGTTTTTATGCATAATAATGCTTTTTGGATTAATTCTAATGCCTTTTCTCTCATAATATGCAAGGTTCACACAAAGAGGGAGAATTCCGGCAGCTGGAAATCTGGACCTGAAAAAGCTACTTCAGGCCACCTATTCTGCACAACTCCAAATGAGTTGAAACTTCACGAGGAATTTTTATGGAATAAATAAGAAATAATGGAGCAAATAACTACCGGAGGGGGGCACTCGGTGAGCACAAGACACCAGCGCGCACCCTGGTGGGTTGTGCTCACCCCAGCCCACCTCCGGTGCCCCTCTTCACTACCAAAAAAAAGACACATCCGTGACATTTTGGGTCGAACGAATTTTTTTCTGTCATACTTATGACACTTCTATGATGATAATTGTGACAAAACCTGGTATCATCATAGATGTGGTGGGCTCCTACTTCTATGACAAAAAATCATGACAGAAAATGGGCTTTTCGTCCTGGGCGGGCCGGAGACGCAGCTGCATGACATTCTTTGGGCCGTCCATGACGGAAAAAACCATGGTAGAAGCGAGGGCAAGGAAAATTTCGGGGAGTTCCCGGTTATAGTGGGTGGTCGGGGGCCGAGCGATGCATGTTTCTCTCGTACACGTACGCTCATGTGTGCGAGGGTTGGCTCTAACTAAACCCGAGCGAGGCGTTGGACTCTAACTGAACCCGAGCGATTGCACTGTAGGCTACGCATTACTGAACCCGAGCGATCAATCGATGCTGTTAACTGAACCCGATCGAGCGATTCCTTCGCTACTGCTGTTAACTGAAGCCGATCGATGTTGCCTCTGGATGTACAGTGAGCGTTGCGGGGGGGGGGGGGGGATGAACAGTGAGTGGTGGGGGTGGATGAACAGGACCCCGTGGCGTTGCCTCTGGATGAACAAGACCCCGATCGATCGAGCCGGTTGGAGCTGGATGAACATGACCACATGGAGGGCTGGATGAATAGGATGACCCCGTGGAGGGCTGGATGAACAGTAGATGGTGGAGGGGTGGATGAACAGGAGCCCGTGGAGGGGTGGTTGAACAGTAGCGGGTGGAGTAGCACGCGGTGGAGGCTGGATGAACAGGAGCCCGTGGATGAACAGTCGCAGGTGGAGGCTGGAGGAGGTCGATGGTGGATGAACAGTAGCCCGTGGAGGCTGGAGGAGGTCGACGGTGGAGATGAATAGTATCCCGTGGAGTCCCGTTTTGCGGTACGCCACACCCCTCCCGATGAACAAGACCCCCGTTTCGACCGTAGCGCTCCAACACAAGTCCGTTTCCTCCGTTTTGCGGTACGCCACACCCCTCCCGATCAACAGGACCCCATTTCGACCATAGGAGGTCCAACACAAGTCTGTTTCCTTCGTTTTGCGGTACACCAAACCCCTCCCGATGAACAGGATCCCGTTTCGAACGTGGCTGGTCAAACACAAGGTCATTTCCTCCATTGTGCAGTATGCCAGGCCTCGTTTCCATCGCCTGTTCTGTCCAAGCCCTGCCGATGAACACGACGATGCATTCCGTTCCGACCCAGCCAGTTGGCTCCCCATGAACACGACGACGACGCAGCTTCTCCGTTCTGACTGAGCCATGTACACGAGCCTTGGCCATACGTATGCACGAGTAGGCGTTCGAGATCCTGCCCATATGTATGTACGTGGCCGTATTTTCTTGTTTGCACACTGGCCGATGTACGTACGTGTACATGCTACATGCGCGCCTCTACTACGACACGTGCGCGCCTCTACATCGACCAGTATATATGCACGTACACGTTCGCGACCAGAATGACAACGCTACGTACACTTCAAGCAAGTGGGTCCCGACTGTTAGGCACTTCCTTGCGTGCGGATATGTAGATGGTGGGTCCCAGCAGTCAGGGGGGCGAATCGTTTTTTTTGCCCGGACGCACTTCCTTGCGTGCGAAGATGTAGCTGGTGGGTCCTAGCAGTCAGAGGGGAAACATTTTTTTCACGAAATACGGTGGCCTGTCCGGTGGGTCCCTGCTGTCAGGTGGAGGAATCATTATTTCCGGCGTAATAAGGAGGCACTTCCTTGCTGCGGCTATGGACCCAGCTGTCAGCCTCTCCACGTACAGTCCACGTCCGATGGAAGTCGTTCCTTGACCACGTTGACCGTGCCGCACCGAGAGCAACATGGCGGTGGACGACGGCGAGGCCTAGGAAGGGGATGACGCGGAGCTGGGGAAGACGCGAAAGTGGATGCCCACGTGTAGAGGAGTATGAGGGTTCACTGGTTCGGCTGCAGAATGAGGCTGCCGTCACCGCAGAATAACAGGGGGTGTGGGTGAGTAGAGGGATGGCCTGACCAGCGGTGGGAGTAGTAGGGGGCGGTGAGGCCTCCGCGGCATCACAACCGGCCACGGGAGGCAGGAGCATGCGGCACGACCGGCGCTGCTTTGGGCAGTTGGAGCAAGAAGACCAGAGGTTGAAGAAGCACTACGGCCGTTGGATGGACATCGTACGGTCACTGGAGCTAGAATCGTTCATATTGACTAAAGTTGACAAAGGCCTCCATCCCAGTCAACTTAGTAGGCCTACAAGTCAGCCTCCCACCAAGGTGGGTCCCAGCTAGCAGGGGGTATTCATTTTTTTGTTCGTAATAAGGAGACACTTCCGGTGGGTCCGAGCTGACAGCAAGTGGAACATTTTTTACATGAAATATGGTGGCCTGTCCGGTGGGTCCCAAAAGTCAGGAGGAAACATTTTTTTTCTTCGAAATACTGGTGGCCCGTCCGGTGGGTCCCTGCTGTCAGCTAGAGGAATAATTGTTTTCCGCATAATAAGGAGGCACTTCCTTGCGGCTGTCGTGGACCCAGCTGTTAGCCTCTCCACGTACAGTACTCTTCCGATGGAAGTCGACCGTTTTCCACATTGACCAGGCCGCGTCGAGAGCACCATGGAGGTGGACGACAGCAAGGCCTAGGAAGGGGACGACACGGAGCCGGGGAAGGCGCGGTAGTGGAAGCCCGCGCGGAGAGGAGTACGAGGGTTCAGCTGCGGTGTGAGGCTGCTGTCGCTGCAGAATAACAGGGGGTGTGGGTGAGTAGAGGGATGCCCTCGCCAGCGGTGGGAGTAGTAGGGGGCGGTGAGGCCTGCACGGCAGCACAGCCGGCCATGGGAGGCGGGAGCAGGCGGTCCCGCCGGCGCTGCTTTGGCGGCTGGAGCAAGAAGACCAGAGATTGAAGAAACACGACGGCCGTTGGATTGACATCCAACGGTTACGTCTGCTAGAATCGTTTGTTGACATATATAATAACTAAAAAAATCTTGCATACACGTCAACTTAACAGGCCCACAAGTCAGACCACTTTTTTCTTAATAATTTATATATAGCTCATTGCAACTTCTTATGCAATTTATTGCAGTCATTTTTTTTGGTTGTCCAAGGCCAATTTCGCATATTTCTGTGGGTTCCAAACTATTTTAAATACCGAAATGTCGAGCCAGATTTAAAGTACTTTGAAGATATATTTAAATTAGGTTAATGCCTAGTGAAATAGGAATCTGAAAATGTGAAAGTTTTCAGAAATTATAAAGTAATTGCCAATTTGTCATCTATTTTTATATTTACAACCCATTTCATATTACTTTCAAGATTTGCACGCGTCTTGAAAGAGTTGCAGCCCATCAGGGCATAGAAAAATAAGTAGGCCTGGATTGGGCATTCTTCAGAAAAAATAAACTGGGCTCATTTTCACAAAGAAAAAAATAGCTGGGCTGGTCACATGGTGAACAAAAAATATAAGCCTGGGCTAGACAGGCCACAGCCCAGTTCAAACCCTGCTCCGTCTCAACAATAACAAAAAAATACTGCTCGAGCAGCTACGTCCCACGCGTCAGCCGATCTTGTGCTGTTCTCTTGTCTATTGACTATATACACTCACAATGTCGTGGGTCCTAGATGTGAGGAAATCACTAGGAGGAAGCATTTTATTTTTCCATATGCTGACATGGTGGCCCCCTACTGTCATCCTCTCCATGTACTTCTGCCGATTCCTGTTGTTTATTGACCATGTTGACAACGCGAGAGGGCGGCGCCGCGACGAGCGCACCAAAGTGCACGGAGGATGTCGACATTAATGATTTAGGAGACGGTGGGGTGGCGATGCGTGCGCTGAGGCGTAGCCAGTCGTGGGAGGTGGAAGCAGGCGGCCCCGCCAGCGCTGGTTTGGTTTTGGCGGCTGGAGGAAGACATGACTGAAGAAACACGATAGACTATAAAATCAGCAGGAGTACTTAACAACCTTAACTGAAACCAGCAGGGGCACTTAACAACCAAACCTGAAAGCATTACGAGTACTTATACAGGTTCAACCGTACAAAGCACGCCTTGAATAGTGCTACTTTTCCTACAGTTAACCAAGGGTGAGGCCGCCAAGCCCCAGGACAAGGCCCAGGCGCCACCCCGCGCATCCACAACCTTTTGAAAGTGGCTTCATCTCACAATGTGGTCAATAAACAGGATATTCGCTTTAGAGCCATGGAAAAGCATGAACATAATCTTCTGTCCTATTCTCCAAGATGGACGGGCCTTCATTATTTGAGACCACCCATGAATAAGTATCTTTTCACCTCCAAGGGGAATGGAGTAGGTCGACATAAACATCATGTTGTGACCAAGCGCAAGTCTGGCCCGACCATGGTCAGGCATCTGTATAGGAACAATAGAACTGGGCAGTTTCTGTTTCAAGAAGATCACAGCTGTAAAACTGTGTATAAGCAATAGTTTATGAACAACATATATAACAGAAAACAACTTGTACCATAAGTTTCTCGACACAGTTGGACCTGTTCAATGAGTGCAGCAGTGGCACACATATCCCACGTGGCCTTCCACCATTGAAACGCCCCACAAGGACCTCAAGACGATCAATAAAGTGTAGGAACTTGTGGATGTCGTCCCAGTCAACTTCAGTGCCATCAGTAACAGTCGAGTTATTACAGAATAACAAATGAGCAGCCTGCTTAACTCTGAAAAACCTACACGTGCCACCAATTATAAGAAAATATTAGTTAGAAGTAGCATCTTCGTGAAAGATTCGTTGCTACTTCTAAAGTTAAATTGTGATTAGTTAGACAGAATAGGTGGATTAAGAAGTAATCGAGGCAACAAGCAAGAACCAGATACAAAACTAACATGGATGGACAATTGGAATGACGTCGGGGTGGAAGATCACAGTGAAGATGAGACCAGGTTCTGCTATTTCCATCAACATTCGTGCGCCTACTTTTAGTCTGTAACACTTGAGAAAGTTTATCCAAGTTCGGCCATAAAAAAGCAGGAATCTTCTTGGTTCATGAACCCAACTCGGAACTTATATCCATGGCTTGTCTTCACTGTGACCATTAAACTAGTGTATTCAGTTATGGCAAGGCCGAGCATCTTGGGTACATGTGTTCTGGCAGAGCAAATAATGCACTGCAGGAAAAATAACATGAGAACACAATGTATTCCCTATCCAAATCTAGAAATAACTTCCTCCTTCATGTTAGTGTTGACCATCGTACTAGTAGTACCTTTTATCCAAATATAGTAGTCCAAATTTCCAAATTAGTCGACAACATGTTCAAAAAACCCCCACCCTCCCGGATAGAAAAGAGGATTCTAGGAACAAACTGTGGGCGTTTTAAAATCCTGTGTTAGGATGAGAAGGAACAAGTGTGGCGTCTCGCCAAGGGCACAGAAACCTGTAGGGTCCTTGCACTTTGGGCACTGCAAATGAAACACACTAGATTCAGTAGGAGGAAAAATGCATCAACGGCGACGGCTGCCATCCTAGGATTACCTGCAACCAAGGGACTTGGATTTATCGGGGATGGATGCAGAATCTGTACCTGGTTCTCCATGAGAAAACCCTATGCAATCACCGAGAGGGGTTTTTCTCTGAAAAAGCAGATGAGGGAGTAGGGGATTCAGGCCCAGTGAAATATTGCCGCTTTGTCCATCCAGCTTACTGCTAAAGCTGGAACCGGGGTGATTTGACGGCTCATTGGGCATTACTGCGGCGCTACGACCGGGGTGTGTCTACCATGCAGTTGTGCACTCTAATTTGTGCATATGGCATGTGGACCCCGTTGCCGGTTTCCCCACATATCAGCGAAAGGAAGTAGAAAGACAGGAGTAACTAGTTACACATAAATGTATTTTTGATAGAGAGATACTCCCTCTGTAAAGAAATATACAAATAATTTATATCACAACTTTATACATAAGAAAAATCAAGGGGAATATATATAACATATATAATTATAAAAAACAGAGTTGTTCTTAACACAGTATAGACGAGTTGGTGATGATGGTGTGCCTGCCATCCTGCAATATAGGCCGCGATTTATATCTGACGGATAGGAAGGAAACTATGGCAATTTTGCAAAAAGGTACCCACACACCTCTCCACATTTGCAAATAAGGCCTTCCCTCGTTCATCCTTTTCTCTCACAAGATAAAATACTCATACAAATGCATATTCATGTTACGTGCAATGCACGGGCATTATGGGGGTTCAGCTGAGAATGTAATACTCAGACAAGCTCACGGTTCTGGACTTTGGGCCGCAGGCCCACCCTGCATGTTTGGGGGCCCATGTGTTCTACCTCAACGCTTTTCATATTGCAAGCGGTCGGTATGGCGCTGGTTTTAGATGCTGTCGCAAGGCGAATACACAATATTCAATAAAGCACGGCAGCCGTTGGAGTGAAATCGAACGACAGTTCCTAACCAGCAATGAGAGTTGCAATTCTATCAACGATATACCATGTGATAAATAATACTATCGTACTACTTATACACACAGGACACTTGTTTCACCATGCCAGATTATTACATCAAAATCTCTCGGAGGATAGATCAGTTCGGCAGTTGCGTGCTACTACTGAAGAATTTCAAAGTTGATTTGGACCAGCTCTCCTTGCCGAGAAAGTTCGATTTTGACATCATCCCCTACCGCAAGATATGATTTAGATTTGAACCTTGACCATGCTTTAGCATCAATCATGATGCGACCATCCTTTGTACTTACGGTATATTGAGCAGGTTCATTCACACCAAGGCTGCGCATGGTAAGAGAAACTTGGCCGCGGTCGCTCGCATTGTTGAACGACTCCCTCGTTGCTCTAGGAATTCTCTATTTGCAAACAAGAAGACATACCCAAATAGTTAGATCAACACAGTGAATCATGTGAAACAACATGGAAAGAAAAAAGAACGAAGCACTTGGGCGGCCAATGCTTACCAAGAAGGTGGACATGTCGGTTTTTGTAAGGACTTTGGTACATTAAGTGCAAACTGCAGCCCAGTCTGTTGCCGGTGCAACTGCTCGTTCGGTTGCCGCTGCACGGGCCGGAGCAGATGCAAGTGCAAGTGTTGGTGCAGGTGCCGAAGCCGCTGCTACTGTGTCGAAGCAGGTGCCGGTGTCGATGCCCGATCCTCTGGTAGATCAGACTAATTCGCTGACGCGGTCGGTGCCCAATCCTCAGCTAGATCATACTGAGCTGCTGCCGCTGTCAGTGCTAGAGCAACTGTTGGTGCTCGATCCATTGCTGAAGGTGGTACCGATGTGCGAGACAGCGGCGATCGCGTTTGGTCTGCTATGATCAGCTTTCTAACTTAACTAGGATCCGTGATCGTGATCCCATTTTTTCTTCATTTCTTTTAAACGCGAGAAGGACTAATTGTGGCGTTTTTGTTAAACCAAACTGCAGTTCATCATAGGGATTCAACTTGTACTCAGACAACGGACTAATCCAATTTTTTCCAGTAATATAAGTGATGGACAGTGCCTTCGTTACTGACACGACATAAGAAGTGAAACCTGCAAAAATAGCCATCGCAGATCAAACCAAATGGTTTATTCTGTGATGAATGTCACATGGCAAAACCTGCATCATAAAATTGTAGGAAAAGAAAGAAAACATGACATTAAATCAATAAGATTTAGAGAGTAAATCAATAAGATTTACTTGATGTGACACGAGTGAATCCTTATCAGGAAATCACTATGTTGAAGTACTAAACAGAAGATTGATCATCCAACTACGGGTGGCATGCAGGGGCCCTGCCTACTCCCATAAGCAGGACAGTCCAAAGGTCATGACAAATCGTATGGACCAAACATCCATGGGACTAGAAATCCTGGTGGGTGGGATAAACCCTGCAATGCATACAGATATTGGAGTGTAACCATAACTGATAAACCGTCCTCACAAAAAATATGATCTGGATACTTCAAAATATACAGACTGAATTGAGTGGACAGACATTAACATAGACCGTTCTCAGGACTGACCACACACCAAAAGCGGCAGTACTAATAAACAATATAGGGTTCACAAACACAAATCAAGTACTGAACAATGGTACTTACTATAGACAAGCAAGTTGCACTAATTAAACTCTGCAGACTATTTCTTGCCACCGACCTACGGGATGAACCCCGCATAACCGACTAGGCCATGGACTTCATGAGAGATGTCTACATGCACCATCACCATCTCATCAACCTTGGAGAACCTAACAGAGTGGTCTTTCCACTCATAAACATGATGATGAAGACATGCCGCATCAGATTTGTTGGGAAGCTTTACAAGAACCACACACTTCGTAATCGAAGGCACAACCAGGAAATTGTTGTGGTCAAGTACAACTCGAGAACACGCCTGACAACAATGCTACAGGAAAACACTAGTTTAGGACACATGGCGACAAGGACACATCAGCTGGATAGTTTAGCAGTAGAACTCATGCCCAGGTCTTCCAGTTCACACGACATGACTTTGAGAAGTTCATCTCCACCACAGACCTGGTTCTAATTCAAACAGAAACCAAATTTTATTACTACCTTCGTTCAGAAATATAAGATGATTTTCGATATTATACTCCATATATGACTACATATACGCACATAAATGAGTGAACAAAAACACTAGAACATGTCTTCAAAGGCATGAGAGCAGAGGGATTACTTACAGTATCCATAACACAAGTTACTAAGGCAAATATACCCTCTTCAATGGTAGCATTGATGTTCATAAAGTACTCCCTCAGTCCCAAAATTCTTGTCTTAGATTTGTCTAGATACGGATGTATCAAGTCACAGATACATCCGTATCTAGACAAATCTAAGAAAAGAAATTTGGGACAGAGGGAGTAGTTGAAAGTAATCTATAAGAAATCAGTGTCAACCTCTCGCATGTTTTGGTCAAAAGAGGAATTTAGAACCGTCATTTGGCACACTAAAATCACATGCAAGATCACCCAGAAAGTTGTACTACCAGTACTAGTACTGTGTGTTAGATGAAAAAAAACGATCAAGATCGAGAAAAAGATTGTCAACAAGAGACATTACCTGGACTTGCTTAATGAGGGATCCCGGAGAGGGGGGCTTTGACAGAGCGATGGCTTTGAGCTTGCCTGCGGTAGTCTCGGCGGGATGCTTGCGCTTCTTCATACCATGAGCCTCGACGGTTTTGGCCAGAGCCATAGACATCATGTTGGCCGGTGCTCCAGCGTCCATCCAAGAGAGGAAGTTGAGAGAGAAGAGTGAAAGGAGGAACGAGATGAGGGAGAAGCGAGGCAAGTGGGTGTTTTCTTCAAGAGAGGAAGTTGAGAGAGAAGAGTGAAATGATAGTTGCTTCGTCCGTCCAACTTACTGCTGGAAAGGAGGGGGTTTTGTGATTTGACGGCTCATTGGGCATTACTGCGGCGCTTCGATCGGGGTAGTCTACCGTCACTCTACTACGGAGTAATTTAGTGCATGGCTGGTGGACCCAGGTGCTGGCTGTTCCACACATCGGTGAAAGTGAGTAATTTAGTGCATGGCTGGAGGAGGATCCACATGGTAGAGCGCGTCCACTGTTTTTTTGAAGAAAAAAATGATTACAGCAAGCGTTTCCACTCTTACGACGGAGGAGTGTGAAACACAACAGCCACTTGAACATACACAGTGCTCCTACTACTAGGCATGTGCAGTGGTTCATACGTCAGTACTACATAATCTTGTTGCTAGTGCAGTAAGATATGACGATAACAAATGATGTTGTGCGCATGTCCACTATATGTAACATAGTACTGCTTTTTCGACTGTCCGATCGAGAATGAACGGTGATATCAATGTTAACAGAACTAGGTCTACAGCGCACGGAGAGTACGGTGCTATAGTACTCCACAAAACATGAACCATATGAAGCAGGAATAGTGTTAGGCAGGGTGTATGAAGGGTGCACAGGATGGGAGCAAAAGTTCCCTTCTCGACCCACTTTTGGGTGTTTGCAAAGTGCATGAAGGGTGCATGAGTCCACACTAGTAGGTTACCAAAAATACATGAAGAGGAAACAACTATATTGAGATGACAATGCAACCAAACACACCCACTCGCTTTGTGCTACAGTGACTGATCTGCACCGTCTGAGTTTGATCCAACGGTCATGTTGCACCGAGACATGGACATGCCCATGCAGAGGGCGCCTAAACACCACCGAAGTCCCTCTGCTTCTCGAGGCGCACGGCGTTGGTGATGCAGGGTGCAACCGCCCACAGAGCCCGCTCCTGGTCAACGGGAGCCTGCTCGTCAAAGACAGCATCCAATGGCACGAATGGATTCCGGTGACGGAGCCCGAAAGGATTCGCCCAGCAACGGCGACGGCAACCTTCAACTCCTCCTTGTCCAGCTCAGCCCCCACCATCACGCAGAGATGGCTCAGCTCCTCGGAGATATAGGTGAAGAAGGAGACCAGGTCAGGAAGCCGCAGCTCGTTGAAGTCTACCGGGTGGTCGAACGGGTTTAGCCTGACGGTCGGCATCATCGCACTGGCACGACGGTAGGCATCGCGCAGCCGCAACACGTGTGTGGCAACTTGGTTCACCAAGTGGCTGAGGCAATCCTGGACCTCATCACGATCGGCACGCTCGCGCTCCAGCCGGCTCCCCTGATGGCCTATCATATCTCCCGCTTTCTGCAGCAACGCCGCCGACGCCTCGAGCATCTTTGTGGTGGACGCCTGCCGCTTTCAAATCTCCATGAACTCCCGCACATAACGGAGGAGCATGGCACTCCTCTCCTCCTTGAGCTCACGGAGCGCCACGTCCTTGTCCCTGAGCTCCGCATCCTTGCCCTGGAGCTCCTGTGTCAGGCGCCTCATCTCAGACTCCATGATCTGCTGCGCCGCCATGGCACCAGGTAGAAGCAATGGGGAGAGGAAGCAAAGGGGGCAAAATGGCTGAAAGGCAATGCAATCTACGGGAAGGTGGAGGGAGCTAGTCGAGGAGCGGGGAATCTTTTGGTTTTCACCATGGTAAAACACCAGTCGACGACTTCTCACATCAGGGAGCAGTGTGTTTTACAGGCGGAGTCATCGTGACTAATTGCTGCCGCGCCTGCTCCCGTCAATCAAAAAATTAAAAATCATGTCATGCCTGCTCCCGTCAATCAAAAAATAAAAAATCCTGCTGCACCCAAACACCATAGCAACACCGCGGTGGATCTTTAAATTTACCTTCCGGCAAGTAGATAAAAAAAGGGGTGAAAAAACAAATGTGGTGGCGGCCTAGCTAATCGGTCGAACTAGCCCAACTAGCTAGCCATCATGCTTCACTGATGTACTCGGTGGGAAAGGTGGTCTTTCGTGATTTGATGACTCATTTACTTGCTTCGGGGCTATGACTGAGGAGGACCTAGAAAACGCACGGTAGGTCGTCCCACGTCAGGAAGAATATATGCGTGCACCACCCGGGAGGACCCCGAAACCGCGCGGTAGGGTGTGCCATGTCTCGACACGGAGGAAAAATGTGCGTGTAAAAATATACAGTATCAGACATAGTACCTATGGTTCGACCTCGGGACCCAGCCAGTCAGTCGAAAACACCCCACTAGGCATACAACTTCATCATGCAAACGTGGCATGGAAGATAGATGTGGTTAGCTCCATCTCGACCAGCCACAACGTCTCTTGTTCTAGGCGATTCTTCTATTTTCCAAGATTTTTTTAGTTTTAATAAGACCACGGCAAGCTAGCGCTGCTCTTCGTGTGTGCCTGTGCAAAGGTTAGACAATGGAGAAAAGAGAGATTGAGATCGCAGACCTGGGACCCACCAGTAAGTGAGTCAACGGTCATGCACGTGTTGACGAGGCACTCCCTCTACTCTACTCAACGTAATACTGTATAAAATCAAGTTATGGGACAAAGCCAAGAACTGTTGTTGTTTCAGACTATCGACTTACGCTTTGTAGTCCAGGTTAGGTACAAATTTGATTAATGACAAGTGGTACCCCCGTGTGTTGTTCTGATATTTCAGTGTAGGATGTTTTTTTGAACAAACACTTTGCGCGGTTAGACAAGTAACGGCACGAGTTGCACGTTTTTTGCAAGTTTACGAACAAAAATGACAACGGCATAGAATATCACATCCACCCCGCAGCTTAGATGCTATGGTGATACGAGTTTTTACACCGTTGGAAGTGAGATCCAATGGCTTCGGAGTAGTCTTTGTAATTATGCGCAATTTCCAAACTCTCCAAAGTTTTTTTTGCAAATAAAACATTCAGGCCTCGTGTGTGCCGCTGCATCTTCGATCCAACGGCTCCCCCTTGCTCATATTAGGTGCTCCCCGTAGATTAATTACCCGCTACAGTGATATGAGCATCTAAGTCGTATGATCAGTGATCAGATGGCACATGCGTAGTACTTGTACTTTCTGCGCATTTCCCAAACTCTCTCAGCCGTATATTGCAAAAACATTCAAACCTCCTACTATGGGCTGTTAGATCTCAATGAACTCGTATCACCATAGAATCTACGGTGCGGGAGAACCTCATATTCTCCCGTGCGAGAAAACATAAGGTGTTATCGCAGCTTGGATGCTATGGTGATATGAGCTTCGAGGTTATTTGATCTGAGATCCAATGGCATCTAAGCAGTCTTTGTGCTTGTAAGCACTGGCCGAACTCTTTTGGGGCTTTTCAGCAAAACTCCATTCGAACCACCGAGGAGGTGTTGGGTCACAAATCCAACGGCTCCGAAGAGCTTGTATCACCGAAGCATCTAAGGTGTGGTAGCACATGATATTCTTACATACAGGAGAATATGATGTCCTCCTTCATCTTAGATGCTATGGTGATACGAGCTTTGAGGTCGTTGGATATGGGATCCAAGGGCATCTGAGTAGTTTTTGTAGAAATTGTGTGCAATTCTCAAACTCATCAAGGTTTCCTGTAAAAATATTAAGCATATCACGTGAGCTTCTATATATATCTTAGATCTACAAGCTCCAAGCAACTCGTATTGGCATATAACATCTAAGGTATGGGGGCACATGATATTCTCCCGGGGAGGAGGGGTGGGGGGTGCACAACCAATCGGTGGTTGGGAGGGTGGGGACAAATATAATCTAAACAACCCTAAACAGAGCTCCACAATTTTATCTAAGGTCGAGGGGTTGACCCCCGACAATCATAGCTCCGCCTAAACACAACATTTGCATGTACTGTAGTACTAGACTTAATATTCATGTTTCAGTTTCATGTTGATTTTAAATATTGAAGTGAGGACCATGCATGTCTTACATTTTACTCCCTTCATTCCTAAGTATTAGTCTTTTTATAGATTTCAAATTTACTGGCACATACGGATGTATATAGACATATTTTAGAGTCTAGATTCACTCATTTTGCTCCGTATGTAGTCACTTGTTGAACTCTCTAAAAGACTAATATTTAGGAATAGAAGGAGTATTTTTGAATTCATGTCATACATGCATGGTTTGCAAAAATAAATGCACTATACTTATTGGATTGTTGTTGTGTTCGCGCGTGTCTCTCTCTCTCTCTCTCTGTGTGTGTGTGTGTGTGTGGTCATATGCTTGATACATACAAAGTTTTCTCACCTCCATATTGTTCATCTTTTATATTTGAATTTGCATTGGAAAATTTACTAGGGATACCATGAAATGTGAAATCCACATTGAGATCACTATATCACAAACTCACTCTAATTCAACAACTTGTCATAAATCAATTACCACGTTGAGAATGGTAGGACCCAATGGCATACCAGCCAGACCTTGGCTCGTGTTGATCCTAAAAAAACGGGTTCGTGTCCTTTGGTGGCGTGCGTGGTATGCACATTAGGTAATCCCAACCAGTCGAGCCTCAGTGTTTCAAGTCGAAATATCTGGCGGCCAGAATTCCAGCCCTAGGAAATTCCCCTCATGTCCCTAGTCCATAATGACTACCGATGAAGAACGGATGGATGCTTTAGTAACTAGACAACGTTACCTACCGTGCCGAGCACGGTTCAATTCCCTCGTCCGCCGTTCATCAAGGTCACCCGTCGACTGCATTGCCTTGTACTACTACTACTACTACTACTACTACTACTACTACTACTACTACTACTACTACTACTACTACTACTACTACTACTACTACTACTACTACTACTACTACTACTACTACTACTACTACAGGATGAGCACATAATTGAGCCCGTTTGTTCGTGCCTAGTACTTGAGTTAATATATCAGGCAATGCACTGGTACGGAGGGATTATCCTTTTACTCTACATATATAACTTGTCTAAAGTCTAACTAAGAAAAATGTTTGACCAAATCCTTTCTTTAGAAATACAACAGGACAAATGTACGGCCTGAAAATTTATTGCATGATGCAGGTTATGATATTGTTTCGAATCCTAGATCTTAAATTTCAGAAAATCCAAAAGTGAGCATAAATTCTTGAAACTGAGCATGGTCACGTGATATGGCGCAAATATTACTTCGTAAGTTTTTTCTTCAATTTGAGACAAGATGCCTATGACAAGTTGCACAAATGAAGAGCCAAGGTATTTTGGAACAAAGACCTGTCATGTTAAGGCGAACGCTTTCACTATTGAAACTGTGGGTGTTTACGTGCCGCCACGAGTCCCCGCTTCTCAATGGTAGATGCCGTCCGAGCAAGCGTGTGAGTCGACGGGAGGCGTGCAAACAGACCGCTGTGCCGGCTGATAGGGAGGCATGCGAGTAGACCGCGGTGCAAGCTCACCTGGAGGTGAGCCCTTTGACCAGGCTCCGCCTCCCACCTTCGTCCCAACTGCTCCCACTTTTAATGTCCCGGCACCGCAGTTTAAAATCAACCCTACACTACCCGGTATCGCTACAATCTTCTCTCTTCCTCTCTGATTCTCCTGTCGTCTACCTCCAACTAGCCTGACCTAAACGTACGCCATGCCACATCACGATGGTCTGCCTTAGTCTTCCTGTTTCCTGAGGAAGACACCCAGCCGGAGTCCCAAGAACATAAGGCGCTTTGGGACAAGCTTGAACTGACCTTGCGGGAAGACGCCGCGCCTGTTGCCGCTCCTGTTCCGGCTCCCGTCGCCCCGACTGCGCCAGCGCCCATCCTCGTGGCATTGATGGGCTGGGAGCTGCACACTGTCGCCGAGCTTGATCCCACGGGGTTCCACGAGGTCCCCACTGACTTTCACGTGCCCGTGCACCTGCCAGCGCATGCGCCTGCGCATGCACTGACGCGCACGCCCGTGCCAGTGCCCGTGCACCTGCCAGCGCATGCGCCTACGCGTGCACTGACGTGTGCGCCCGTGCTGGTGCCTGTGCACATGAATGTCTTCGCCGCGCCGTTGACAGCGCCTGTCCCCGCGCGGGTGCCAGTGCCCCCCTCAGCGGCATGGATGGCCCCTGTCGACCTCTTCCTTGCACCAACGCCAGTTGCCTCCTCCCGCCAGTTGACTCACTCCAAAGTCCAGAACATTTTGGCCTTCCTTGAAGCTAGGCCAATGTCCAGGAGTATGCCAACAACGGCGCAAGACGATGCCGTCACCGTTGGTCAGTGGCCCGACGACACACAGAGCACGGCAGAGGAGCCGCTTCCCACCGCAAGATGCCCCCACCGCCGCCGTGTAATCTAAATTTGCCATGAAAAACGTTCGGATTGGCATGCTTAAAATCCGAATGTTTATCATTTCCGTTTATTTTATATTGATCGTCGTATAATTTAAAGTCGGAGTCAGACTGAACGAAATCTATTGTTTGATCGATTGAATGTTCTGCTAGAGCCGTATCAAATTAAATATAAAACGTCATCAAGCCACATGTATTCCTTGTCATCCAACGACCTAGACTGCTTCAATGTCGAGCGCTCAACACGTTTAGCGTGTAGTTAATTTCATGCCAAAAATAGTGCTAATCACATAATAACACGCAAATAATATCCTACTTAATATCCGATGCACTTAATATACTTCCAAATTAACGTGCTGCTAGTACGTGAAAATGGTGCCGTAACTTGTGAACGCGTCCAAATATGGTCAACAGCAACATCGCCCGCGAGTTCTTCGTGTTTGCCCGTGCGTCTAAACGCAAAAGGGGAGGAGAGAGAGAGCACACATGGAACCCACTAGTAAGTGAAGGCGAATAGTACTAAAAATAATATTACATGTTATCCATTAAATAGGCTGTGGTAATATAAAAACATTATGTGAACAAAGGGGGTACAACAAACATTGCTGTTCTATGTATGTTGCCTATTGACGTGTGGCTTGAAGGCCCTGGTTGCATGTTCGATCCTCGTCCTTTATTTTTTAATTTGTATATGGGTCCGAATTTGTTTCATGACATGTGGGCCCCTCGGTGTGTAGTTTGTAGCACTTTAATTTGTGGGTCGAAATTTCTTCCATTCCAAGTGGACTATCAGTGTGTAGTTTTGTAGCTTATTTATAATAATTAAAGAGAACGACGGAGTTTTTTGCAATAATACCATGGTGCGACGTTGAAGGCGAGAAAGTACGTGCGAGAGAGCGATGACCGAGCCAGAGGGAAATCAACTAGGGGAGTTGCGAGGGTTGCAACGGTGTTTGGAGTAGTTGTGGGCCGAATGCTATGAAAATATAATCTAAACCGACCGGAATAAATGCCTACACAAATTAATCCAAGGTTGGAGTGCCCCTCGCAATGTAAATAACTCCGGCTTTGCAAGGGATGGAGAGGTAGCTTTAATGCGTGGAGGATACGGTGTGATAAAGCAAGGTCAATCGAGAGACATATAGATAGAGAGACAAAGTGAGTGTGGTCCGACATTCATTGGACAGATATATATGCTCTGGAGAGATATTGTCCGATTGATCTTTTGGCAAGGGTGAGGGATGTAAGATAGAGCTTGAGAGATGATCCAGTCATAGACGTGCAGATATATTTTGTGCGTGGGAGGAAGCAAGGTCAATCGATCGCATAGGGTCGCCGTGCAATCGAAAGAGTGAGACGGGTTGGAGAGAGTGACCTAGATAGACAATGTTCGTGAGAGAGTATACAATGTGAATAGGTCGAATTGGGCTCAAACAAGGTGATATATCGTTTTTGTCCGAGAAAGAGCGAGGTCAATCGAGACATACAAAGAGAGAGAGAGAGAGAGAGAGAGAGAGAGAGAGAGAGAGAGCGTGTCCCACCATAAGGTCGAAAGAGTGGGGTGGCTTGGATGGACTGACCTAGTGTTGGGGAACATAGTAATTTCAAAAAATTTCCTACGTACACGCAAGATCATGGCGATGACATAGCAACGAGAGGGGAGAGTGTTGTCCATGTACCCTCATAGACCGTAAGTGGAAGCGTTATGACAACGCGGTTGATGTAGTTGTACGTCTTCACGATCCGACCGATCCAAGCACCGAACGTACGGCACCTCCGAGTTCAGCACACGTTCAGCTCGATGACTATCCCCGGGCTCCGATCCAGCAAAGCTTCGGAGACGAGTTCCGTCAGCACGACGGCATGGTGACGATGATGATGTTCTACCGGCGCAGGGCTTCGCCTAAACTTCGCGACGATATGACCGAGGTGGAATAAGGTGGAGGGGGGCACCGCACACGGCTAAGGAATGATCCGTAGATCAACCTGTGTGTCTATGGGGTGCCCCCTGCCCCCGTATATAAAGGAGGGAGGGGGGAGGCCAGTCGGCCCTTGTTGGGCGCGCCAGGAGGAGGAGTCCTCCTCCTAGTAGGAGTAGGACTCCTCCTTTGCTACTCCTACTAGGAGGGGAAGGAAGGGGGAGAGGAGGGGAAGGAAAGAGGGGGGCGCCGCCCCCCCTCCTAGTCCAATTCCGACTAGAGGGAGAGGGGGCGCGCGGCCCTTCCTAGCCGCCCCTCTCTCTTCCCACTAAGGCCCATGTGGCCCATTAACTCTCGGGGGGGGGGGGGGGTTCCGGTAACCCTCCGGCACTCCGGTTTTCTCCGAAATCACCCGGAACACTTCTGGTGTCCGAATATAGTCGTCGAATATATCAATCTTTATGTCTCGACCATTTCGAGACTCCTCGTCATGTCCGTGATCACATCCGGGACTTCGAACAAACTTCGGTACATCAAAACTTGTAAACTCATAATAAAACTGTCATCGTAACATTAAGCGTGCGGACCCTACGGGTTCGAGAACTATGTAGACATGACCTAGAACTATTCTCGTTCAATAACCAATAGCGGAACCTGGATGCCCATATTGGTTCCTACATATTCTACGAAGATCTTTATCGGTCAAACCGCATAACAACATACGTTGTTCCCTTTGTCATCGGTATGTTACTTGCCCGAGATTTGATCGTCGGTATCCAATACCTAGTTCAATCTCGTTACCGGCAAGTCTCTTTACTCGTTCTGTAACACATCATCTTATAACTAACTCATTAGTTACAATGCTTGCAAGGCTTAGGTGATGAGTATTACCGAGAGGGCCCAGAGATACCTCTCCGACAATCGGAGTGACAAAACCTAATCTCGAATTATGCCAACCCAACATGTACCTTCGGAAACACCTGTAGAGCACCTTTATAATCACCCAGTTACGTTGTGACGTTTGGTAGCACACAAAGTGTTCTTCCGGTAAATGTGAGTTGCACAATCTCATAGTTGCAGGAACTTTGTATAAGTCATGAAGAAAGCAATAGCAACATACTAAACGATCAAGTGCTAGACTAACAGAATGGGTCATGTCAATCACATCATTCTCCTAATGATGTGATCCCATTAATCAAATGACAACACATGTCTATGGTTAGGAAACATAACCATCTTTGATTAATGAGCTAGTCAAGTAGAGGCATACTAGTGACTTTATGTTTGTCTATGTATTCGCACGTGTATCATGTTTCCGGTTAATACAATTCTAGCACGAATAATAAACATTTATCATGATATGAGGAAATAAATAATAACTTCATTATTGCCTCTAGGGCATATTTCCTTCAGTCTCCCACTTGCACTAGAGTCAACAATCTAGATTACATAGTAATGATTCTAACACCCATGGAGTCTTGGTGCTGATCATGTTTTGCTCGTGAGAGAGGCTTAGTCAACGGATCTGCAACATTCAGATCCGTATGTATCTTGCAAATCTCTATGTCTCCCACTTGGACTTGGTCCCGAATGGAATTGAAGCGTCTCTTGATGTGCTTGGTCCTCTTGTGAAATCTGGATTCCTTTGCCAAGGCAATTGCACCAGTATTGTCACAGAAGATCTTCATTGGTCCCGATGCACTAGGTATGACACCTAGATCGGAAATGAACTCCTTCATCCAGACTCCTTCATTTGCTGCTTCCGAAGCAGCTATGTACTCCGCTTCACATGTAGATCCCGCTACGACACTTTGTTTAGAACTGCACCAACTTACAGCGCCACCGTTTAATAAAAACACGTATCCGGTTTGCGATTTAGAATCGTCCGGATCAGTGTCAAAGCTTGCATCGACGTAATCATTGATGACTAGCTCTTTGTCACCTCCATATACGAGAAACATATCCTTAGTCCTTTTCAGGTATTTCAGGATGTTCTTGACCGCTGTCCAGTGATCCACTCCTGGATTACTTTGGTACCTTCCTGCCAAGCTTATTGCTAAGCATACGCCAGGTCTGGTACACAACATTGCATACATGATAGAGCTTATGGCTGAAGCATAGGGAACATTTTTCATTTTCTCTCTATCTTCTGGTGTGGTCGGGCATTGAGTTTGACTCAACTTCACACCTTGTAGCACAGGCAAGAATCCTTTCTTTGCCTGATCCATTTTGAACTTTTTCAAAATTTTGTGAAGGTATGTGCTTTGTGAAAGTCCTATTAAGCGTCTTGATCTATCTCTATAGATCTTGATGCCCAATATGTAAGCAACTTCACCGAGGTCTTTCATTGAAAAACTTTTATTCAAGTATCCTTTTATGCTATCCAGAAATTCTATATCATTTCCAATTAATAATATGTCATCTACATATAAAATTAGAAATGCTACAGAGCTCCCACTCACTTTCTTGTAAATACAGGCTTCTCCAAAGGTCTGTATAAAACCATATGCTTTGATCACACTATCAAAGCGTTTATTCCAACTCCGAGATGCTTGCACCAGTCCATAAATGGAACGCTGGAGCTTGCACACTTTGTCAGCACCTTTTGGATCAACAAAACCTTCCGGCTGCATCATATACAACTCTTCTTCTAGAAATCCATTCAAGAATGCAGTCTTGACATCCATTTGCCAAATTTCATAATCATGAAATGCAGCAATAGCTAACATGATTCGGACGGACTTAAGCATCGCTACGGGTGAGAAGGTCTCATCGTAGTCAACCCCTTGAACTTGTCGAAAACCTTTTGCAACAAGTCGAGCTTTATAGACAGTTATATTACCATCAGCGTCAGTCTTCTTCTTAAAGATCCATTTATTCTCAATGGCTTGCCGATCATCGGGCAAGTCAACCAAAGTCCATACTTTGTTTTCATACATGGATCCCATCTCAGATTTCATGGCTTCTAGCCATTTTGCGGAATCCGGGCTCATCATCGCTTCCTCATAGTTCGTAGGTTCATCATGGTCAAGTAACATGACTTCCAGAATAGGATTACCGTACCACTCTGGTGCGGATCTTACTCTGGTAGACCTACGAGGTTCAGTAGAAACTTGATCTAAAGTTTCATGATCATTATCATTAGCTTCCTCACTAATTGGTGTAGTTGTCACAGGAACCGGTTCTCGTGATGAACTACTTTCCAATAAGGGAGTAGATACAGTTATCTCATCAAGTTCTACTTTCCTCCCACTCACTTCTTTCGAGAGAAACTCCTTCTCTAGAAAGGATCCATTCTTAGCAACGAATGTCTTGCCTTCAGATCTGTGATAGAAGGTGTACCCAATAGTCTCTTTTGGGTATCCTATGAAGACACATTTCTCCGATTTAGGTTCGAGCTTATCTGGTTGAAGTTTCTTCACATAAGCATCGCAGCCCCAAACTTTAAGAAACGACAACTTTGGTTTCTTGCCAAACCATAGTTCATAAGGCATCGTCTCAACGGATTTTGATGGTGCCCAATTTAATGTGAATGCAGCTGTCTCTAATGCATAACCCCAAAACGATAGCGGTAAATCAGTAAGAGACATCATAGATCGCACCATATCCAATAAAGTGCGGTTATGACGTTCGGACACACCATAACGTTGTGGTGTTCCAGGTGGCGTGAGCTATGAAACTATTCCACATTGTTTTAATTAAAGACCAAACTCGTAACTCAAATATTTGTCTCCGCGATCAGATCGCAGAAACTTTATTTTCTTGTTACGATGATTTTTCCACTTCACTCTGAAATTCTTTGAACCTTTCAACTATTTCAGACTTATGTTTCAGCAAGTAGATATACCCATATCTGCTCAAATCATCTTGTGAAGGTCAGAAAATAACGATACTTGCCACGAGCATCAACACTCATTGGATCGCATACATCGGTATGTATTATTTCCAATAAGCAGTAGCTTGTTCCATTGTTCCGGAGAACGGAGTTTTAGTCATCTTGCCCAAAAGGCACGGTTCGCAAGCATCAAATGATTCATAACCAAGTGATTCCGAAAATCCATCTTTTATGGAGTTTCTTCATGCGCTTTACACCAATATGACCTAAACGGCAGTGCCACAAATAAGTTGCACTATCATTATTAACTTTACATCTTTTGGTTTCAATATTATGAATATGTGTATCACACGATCGAGATCCAACAAACCATTTTCATTGGGTGTATGACCATAGAAGGTTTTATTCATGTAAACAGAACAATAATTATTCTCTAACTTACATGAATAACCATATTGCAATAAACATGATCAAATCATATTCATGCTCAATGCAAACGCCAAATAACATTTATTTAGGTTCAACACTAATCCCGAAAGTATAGGGAGTGTGCGATGATGATCATATCAATCTTGGAACCACTTCCAACACACATCGTCACTTCACCCTCAACTAGTTTTTGTTTATTCTGTAACTCCTGTTTCGAGTTACTAATCTTAGCAACCGAACAAGTATCAAATACTCAGGGGTTACTATAAACACTAGTAAGGTACACATCAATAACATGTATATCAAATATACCCTTGTTCACTTTGCCATCCTTCTTATCCACCAAATATTCAAGGCATTTCCGCTTCTAGTGACCATTTCCTTTGCAGTATAATCACTCAGTTTCAGGCTTTGGTCCAGCTTTGGGCTTCTCCGCGGGAGTGACAACTTGCTTGCCATTCTGCTTGAAGTTCCCTTTCTTTCCCTTTGCCCTTTTCTTGAAACTAGTGGTCTTGTCAATCATCAACACTTGATGCTCTTTCTTGATTTCTACCTTCGTCGATTTCAGCATCACGAAGAGCTCGGGAATCGTTTTTGTCATCCCTTGCATTATAGTTCATCACGAAGTTCTACTAACTTGGTGGTGGTGACTAGAGAATTCTGTCAATCACTATCTTATCTGGAAGATTAACTCCCACTTGATTCAAGCGATTGTAGTACCCAGACAATCTAAGCACATGCTCACTAGTTGAGCGATTCTCCTCCATCTTTTAGCTATAGAACTTGTTGGCGACTTCATATCTCTCAACTCGGGTATTTGCTTGAAATATTAACTTCAACTCCTGGAACATCTCATATGGTCCATGACGTTCAAAATGTTTTTGAAGTCCCGATTCTAAGCCATAAAGCATGGTGCACAAAACTATCAAGTAGTCATCATATTGAGCTAGCCAAACGTTCATAACGTCTGCATCTGCTCCTGCAATAGGTCTGTCACCTAGCGGTGCATTAAGGACATAATTCTTCTGTGCAGCAATGAGGATAAACCTCAGATCACGGATCCAATCCGCATCATTGCTACTAACATCTTTCAACTTTTCTTTCTCAAGGAACGCATTAAAATTCAACGGAACAACAACACGAGCCATCTATCTACAAACAAACATAGACAAGCAAAATACTATCAGGTACTAAGTTCATGATAAATTTAAGTTCAATTAATCATATTACTTAAGAACTCCCACTTAGACAGACATCTCTCTAGTCATCTAAGTGATCACGTGATCCAAATCAACTAAACCATAACCGATCATCACGTGAGATGGAGTAGTTTTCAATGGTGAACATCACTATGTTGATCATATCTACTATATGATTCACGCTCGACCTTTCGGTCTCCGTGTTCCGAGGCCATATCTGCATATGCTAGGCTCGTCAAGTTTAACCTGAGTATTCTGCGTGTGCAAAACTGGCTTGCACCCGTTGTAGATGGACGTAGAGCTTATCACACCCGATCATCACATGGTGTCTGGGCACGACGAACTTTGGCAACGGTGCATACTCAGGGAGAACACTTCTTGATAATTTTAGTGAGAGATCATCTTAAAATGCTACCGTCAATCATAGCAAGATAAGATGCATAAAGGATAAACATCACATGCAATCAATATAAGTGATATGATATGGCCATCATCATCTTGTGCTTGTGATCTCCATCTCCGAAGCACCGTCATGATCACCATCGTCACCGGCGCGACACCTTGATCTTCATCGTAGCATCGTTGTCGTCTCGCCAACTATTGCTTGTACGACTATCGCTACCGTTTAGTGATAAAGTAAAGCAATTACAGGGCGTTTGCATTTCATACAATAAAGCGACAACCATATGGCTCCTGCCAGTTGCCGATAACTTCAGTTACAAAACATGATCATCTCATACAATAAAATATAGCATCACGTCTTGACCATATCACATCACAACATGCCCTGCAAAAACAAGTTAGACATCCTGTACTTTGTTGTTGCAAGTTTTACGTGGCTGCTATGGGCTTAGCAAGAACCGTTCTTACCTACGCATCAAAAACCACAACGATAGTTTGTCAAGTTGGTGTTGTTTTAACCTTCGCAAGGACCGGGCGTAGCCACACTCGATTCAGCTAAAGTGAGAGAGACAGACACCCGCCGGTCACCTTTAAGCAACGAGTGCTCGTAGCGGTGAAACCAGTCTCACGTAAGCGTACGCGTAATGTCGGTCCGGGCCGCTTCATCTCACAATACCGCCGAACCAAAATATGACATGCTGGTAAGCAGTATGACTTATATCGCCCACAACCCACTTGTGTTCTACTCGTGCATATGACATCTAGCATAAAACCAGGCTCGGATGCCACTGTTGGGGAACGTAGTAATTTCAAAAAATTTCCTACGTACACGCAAGATCATGGTGATGACATAGCAACGAGAGGGGAGAGTGTTGTCCACGTACCCTCGTAGACCGTAAGCGGAAGCGTTATGACAACACGGTTGATGTAGTCGTACGTATTCACGATCCGACTGATCCAAGCACCGAACGTACGGCACCTCCGAGTTCAGCACACGTTCAGCTCGATGACGATCCCCGGGCTCCGGTCCAGCAAATCTTCGGGAATGAGTTCCGTCAGCACGACGGCGTGGTGACGATGATGATGTTCTACCGGCGCAGGGCTTCGCCTAAACTCCGCGACGATATGACCGAGGTGGAATATGGTGGATGGGGGCACCGCACACGGCTAAGGAACGATCCGTAGATCAACTTGTGTGTCTATGGGGTGCCTCTGCCCCTGTATATAAAGGAGGGAGGGGGGAGGCCGGCCAGCCCTTGTTGGGCGCGCCAGGAGGAGGAGTCCTCCTCCTAGTAGGAGTAGGACTCCTCCTTTCCTACTCCTACTAGGTGGGGAAGGAAGGGGGAGAGGAGGGGAAGGAAAGAGGGGGGCGCCGCCCCCCTCCTAGTCCAATTCGGACCAGAGGGAGAGGGGGCGCGCGGCCCTTCCTGGCCGCCCCTCTCTCTTCCCACTAAGGCCCATGTGACCCATTAACTCTCCGGGGGGGGGGGGGTTCCGGTAACCCTCCGGCCCTTCGGTTTTCTCCGAAATCACCCGGAACACTTCCGATGTCCGAATATAGTCGTCCAATATATCAATCTTTATGTCTCGACCATTTCGAGACTCCTCGTCATGTCCGTGATCACATCCGGGACTCCGAACAAACTTCGGTACATCAAAACTTGTAAACTCATAATAAAACTGTCATCATAACGTTAAGCGTGCGGACCCTACGGGTTCGAGAACTATGTAGACTTGACCTAGAACTATTCTCGGTCAATAACCAATAGCGGAACCTGGATGCCCATATTGGTTCCTACATATTCTACGAAGATCTTTATCGGTCAAACCGCATAACAACATACGTTGTTCCCTTTGTCATCAGTATGTTACTTGCCCGAGATTTGATCGTCGGTATCCAATACCTAGTTCAATCTCGTTACCGGCAAGTCTCTTTACTCGTTCTGTAACACATCATCTTATAACTAACTCATTAGTTACAATGCTTGCAAGGCTTAGGTGATGAGTATTACCGAGAGGGCCCAGAGATACCTCTCCGACAATCGGAGTGACAAAACCTAATCTCGAATTATGCCAACCCAACATGTACCTTCGGAAACACCTATAGAGCACCTTTATAATCACCCAGTTATGTTGTGACGTTTGGTAGCACACAAAGTGTTCTTCCGGTAAACGTGAGTTGCACAATCTCATAGTTGCAGGAACTTTGTATAAGTCATGAAGAAAGCAATAGCAACATACTAAACGATCAAGTGCTAGGCTAACGGAATGGGTCAAGTCAATCGCATCATTCTCCTAATGATGTGATCCCATTAATCAAATGACAACACATGTCTATGGTTAGGAAACATAACCATCTTTGATTAATGAGCTAGTCAAGTAGAGGCATACTAGTGACTTTATGTTTGTCTATGTATTCACACGTGTATCATGTTTCCGGTTAATACAATTCTAGCATGAATAATAAACATTTATCATGATATGAGGAAATAAATAATAACTTTATTATTGCCTCTAGGGCATATTTCCTTCACCTAGATAGACAATCTGCGTGACAGAGTATAGAGTGTGTCGATTGAGGCCCGAACAGGGAGATATATCATTTGTGTGTGAAAGAAAACGAGGTTAAACGAGACTCAAATAAAGAGAGAGAGAGAGAGATTGAGCGAGTGTGGCCCGCCGTGCAGAAGAAAGAGTGAGATAGTCTTGAGGGAGTGACATAGATAGACAACATGCGTGTGTGCACACGGGAGGTTGGGGGGGGGGCTAGATAACCAATGCATGTATTTAGTGCGAGAGGAAGAGAGGGAGAGGGAGAGAGAGAGATAGATTGGCATGGTGTGCAATGGCGGGTGTATGAGGTAAATACATCCGGTAACAGAGTGGAAAAAGCGGTTGTGTAGTTGAGAGACTTAGAGATCAAAACATGGAGAGAAATAATGAATGTGTGTTGGAAACCCATAGCTTCCTAAGGTGGTTAGGAGAGGAAGATTGACCGATACATGAAGTATGTAGCGTGTGTGTGTGGGGGGGGGCTAAAAACAACATTTGAATGTACATAGTACGAGACTTAATATCAATGTTTCAATTCGGTGTACATTGTAAGATTTGCACTGAGAACCATGCATACGGGTAATTATTTCGAATTCGTGCCATACTAGGTTTCGAAAAGTTGACATTGACTCAATTTGTTATGCTATTTTGTAGGTCATATGTTTGAATCCATCCAAAAATTTTCTTACTACCATGGTGTTCATCATATACATATGAATTTGTATTAAAAAAGTAGGATGGATACAGTGAAATGCGAAATCCACGTTAGAATTGGAGATCGCTACGTGACACACACTCTAATTCAAATAACTAATTATGTGACACACTCTAATCCACGTTAGCGTGCATACCGTTTCGATTCTTTTTCAAATAACTCCTCACTAATTAATTTATAGTACTCCCTCTGTTCACTTTGATAAGACCTTGAAGACATTTCAGACAATGTGCAAAATAGTTCATTTTAAGTTGTCTGAAATGACTTACCAAAGTGAACGGAGGGAGTATCTCGTTTCAAATGACTAATTATTGCAAGGAAAACACGGGCATGGTAATACATACAGATTCGTTTGTAAATGAAAGAAGATTTGTTTGCATTCTCAAATGTAGGCGCACCAGGCAGACCAGGGTCGTTTCGGGGTGGTCGCGTGTGTCGGACGGACGCGTAGCACCCAGCCACCCACCCCCTCCGTTCCTCCCCCACTCCCCCCAAAGGACGACAACAAAATTAGTTCACGCTTCCACATTTCTGATTGAAATATCTGGCGGTCCCAATTCTAGCCCTGCAAAATCTCCCTTCTCCACCGCCCCCTTCCACGCACAGATTGCTCAAATCCCTAATTCGCCGTCAACCCAAGCAAAGTTCGAATCGCCCCTCATCTCATCTCTTTCCCCACCTCTGTGCCGGACGACGACGACGAAGACGACGATCACGCTTCACCACCGCACTAGAGCTACCTCATCTACGCCCTCATCCACCGCACCGGGTGGTCCATCGACAACGTCGGCCGCCGCAACCGACGCGCCTCATAGACACCAACTTCCACCACATCAGGTGCGCTTCACCGACACCGTCTCCCAGCTCATCGGGGCTACTTCACCAAGCACATCATCGCACCTCCGCCCCCGAGGCCGTTGGGGCTTCACCAACGGTCTCGTCCACCGCATCGTAGTGCTCCGCTGCCACTCAAGATCTGCATTCGTGCGCGGGCAGCTAATGCCAGCGCATCACCCTCAATGGCTCTGAAGTGACCCGCACTCTAGCTAGGCGAGCATGCCCAAACGCCGGCCAGAACTAGGTATCCACACATCACTCGCTTGTGCACTATTCCGACGATGTTTGGATATCCTTTCACTTCTCTCTTAGCTTACACGCCTATGCAACTCTGACTTTAACTCTTATTTCTTCTGGAGATATCATCTGAAACAAGCAAATCCATTTTTTAGAGAAGCATGACGGTGCTACGGGATCTCGTACACATCCCGCACACTCGTATAACCTTGTAAGTATTTGTCCTCCGGTACAATATCAAGGTCGATTCCTCTTATTTGATCAACCATTCACCGCGTCAAAAATGCAGAGGGGGATGCAAGGAGCACAAGGCCTGCACATCCAAGCAAGTGGTAACATGGACTTGTACATGGAACATCCCAAGCGCAAGCAGAGCTGCAGTGAGCCTGTACAACGAGCTAGCGTAAGCCCATGCATTTCATTTAACTCGTACTGGCATTCGTGTATGATTTGTGTGCAGTAGCGGATCCATGAATTCAAGTTACCAGGGGCGAATATTTAACTTAAAAAATACGAAGGCACTTGCACTCCGGAAATCAACATAACTTGAGAAATGTGAAGCTACATGCACTTTGAAAACCAGATAATGATCCAAAGTAGTTCAGATTATAAACACTAAATGATGCAAGCACCAAAAAACACAAAATGCAACATGGTGTACAAGGACTACAAACATGGTCTGTACCTGCTTGAATTATTCGTTCTCTGACTGAAAATATCGAAGTATAATTGCACCTATAACCAGTGCACAAACTGCATATCAATATATCTATCCCGCACAAGTATGCCAATAGTTTCAAACAACAGATTAGAAAAGTATTTATGCTATGTTGTCATGATACAGGTACTTTCTGGTAGATGGCCTCGATGTTTCCTCAAGCTATGAAAATGCACTATAATATTCTTGTCATCAATGCCTGCAAATATCCGTCTCTCTCAACATAGCATATCATCATTGGACACTAAATCCTTCAATGAGCTTGCAAAATGCTTGCATTAGATCCGTCATAAGACACTATATGTTCATCACCAGGAGCATGTAAAATGTTTGCATCAAATCCTTCATTAGTAGTCTGTTCATTAGACACTTCAGGCTCAAGAACAACATGAGCTTGTATGTTTGCACCGGAAACTTGATTAGATACATCAGATTCAGTCAGTTTAGTATTGATTGGGGGAGTTATAAAATAAGTAGAAATTGGTTTCGGTTTCTCATAGATTCCCTACATACAAGTAGTTTTACAACGCCGTCCGGTTTAACTATTGGCCAGAAATTGAAGAGTTGAATTAAATATAATCAGGGATGTGATGTACCTGCTCATTGCGCATGCTACTTTTGCAAGTTGTGACTGTCCGTTTGCGCAAGCTCTATGCCATGCTCGTGTTGCCGCCACTGCCTCCCACGCAGGCTACACCTAGGGTTGGATCTGCATCTTCTTGTCCTTCCGTTCTCTTGAAGCCCGGTGACCGCCCTCCAACGAGGGCGCGAGGAAGTGTTGTGTCGGTCTGTCCAGCGGCGGTTAGGTTAGGAGCGAACCAGACTGGAGGCTGGAGCGAATGAATTGGGATTTTTCCTGTTGTCGATCGATATGGGAGGCACTCATTTGGGACGCGAGCCTGCTATAGGGCCTGCCTTGCACTTATGTTATTAGCCCATCCAAATTGAAACATTTTTCTTCATTTTTTATATTGCCTGCTCGTGCGTTGGGACGAACAAAACTAGCCTGGGCCAACCTGGACGACTCAAACTAGGTGCACACTTTCCAGCCACCTGAGGCGACCGCCCATACCAGCCCCTATGGTGGCGTCACCCCTTTTTGCGTGTATGATTGGGTAGTGAAAAATATTCTAGTGGCGCTTTTGATTTACCCACAGAATGGTTGAATTGCTTGTTTCTATGAACTGAGTTCGCCAATAATGCGAAGGATGCCAGTCTTTTCATCCTATTGTAGATTACGTAGATCTCGATATGCCAAAATTAATCGCATGAAATATACAGTAAAAGCCAATGTGATGTGTGTGGCTACAACTAGTGTGACTACACGTCCTCATATAACATATCAAGGATGCACCATCTTACCAGATTAACCATTCGACTTACTAATGTAGTGTGGGAAGAAAGAAGTATTGGGACAACGTATCCAATCAATTTATGCCATGGACTCCTTCGTACAACCTTGTAAGCGAAAAAGAAGTTGTAGTGTGCGTGTACAAAGAACTAGCGTAAGTTCAGTTACCTGCTTCTTGGAATTTTAGTTAGCCACTTATTGCAGAATTGTTTACTTACGTTGCTTGGCTTAATTTAGTTTGCTACTGATTACATAATGCCATAACGTGTTAATCCTATTGTAGACTGCGCCTATCTATGTGTTTGATACTTACTGTTAAGAATTACCTATTTGCCTTAACTTAAATAACTACTTGTTTGTTTAACTGCTTTGCTGCTGCAACAGCGGGTTACAATGATGTTAATAACTACTTTTCAGCATCCAATCGAAACTCTTTAATTCCTTGTTCTTTAACTGGTGTGACAGCCTGGTTTTTGCCCCCTCTTCTTTGCCTGATTTTTAGTTGGTTTAAATTTGAGTTGGAGTTTTTGAATCTCTTCATTTGGACTTAACCACTTGGGTACCCCTTGACTGTCACCCAAGTGCTTCATCTCCCTCCCAAACCTTCACTCCATCTTTAGTTCATCTCAAAATATCATTTGGAATATTTTTCTTTAATGAAAAATAGTCATTATCCCCTTCCAAACCCTAGCTAGCTCAATGTGCTCCAAAGCAACCCCATTTTTTCTTGCCCATAAAATTCTGAGAAAAATCGCAATTATTCTTTGAACCCTAGGGCACCTTTCTAAGCAAAAATATTTCATCACTTTTTGGAATATTTTGGCTACAGAAAATATTTTCATTTCTGGACAAAAATGGTAGTTTCTACAACAACTACCATTTTACTTGCTCCATTGTAGCTGGTTTTTCTTGTGCATCTTCACCTTAGTAAATGTTGGCTAGACTCCAAAGCTCTGCCCTCAACTACCAGTGGTTTGACCACCATAAACCTCCAAGGTTACTGTCCAAAAACTTACCAGGAGTGTAAACTCATTTCTACTGCACCTGGAACCCAACCCAAGCGTGGTAACACTCAAAACTACCACGGTCAACACGCCACACATGATGTTTGGGCTTAGGTCGGCCTGATGTCATAGTTCACGTGGTTACCGCGTTCATCCAGGCGTGCTGGCATGCAAAACACGCGCTCTGAGTGCTGCCGAGCGCTCTGTTGCGCGTGTGCCCGCTGCCCCGCCTACCCGAGCATGCCAAACCGCACCACCATCACCGTCTCTACTCACTTAACTCCGCCCTGGCACTCGCCAATGCCGGAGCTCGCCGCAGCGGGCACTGACGCGGTCTGGCCAACGCCATAGTGCACGGTGCACCATGCTCGTCGTCTTCCCCTCGCCCTTGTGCTCATCCCCGTTCGCCAACAGTCCCCGCATGAGCTCCGTCTTCTTCCCCGCTCTCACTGATGCCGTTCGTCACCGGGCGCCGCAGACAGTTGTCCAACGGCGGAGCCCGAACCCCCCTCGCCGCTCGCCTATAAATACGGCCACCCCCAAGCCTCCTCGAGCACCCTCATCCACTCCCACACACTCCACAAGCTCGTAGAAATCCGTAGCCCGGCCAGGCAGGCCGCGGGCCGCCGTCCCCGAGCTCGAGCTCGCCGGCGATACCCTCGGGTCATCCCTGTAGCTCCAGCCCCTCCCAGGAGAGGGCAACCCTTCCAAAGCCTCCGCCACTCTCCGGTGGTGCCGTTTCGCCTGGTTGGAGCCCCTGGAGCCGCCCTTAGTCGCCGTCGTCTTCATCTCCGGCGACCGCTGCTCTCCGCCTCCGCTGGATAGGCTATTTCCGGCACCGTCCGACCACCCCTAGCCACTCTACGGGTACGGGCAGGTGCGCCTTCGTCTCCTCTCTCGACCCCCCCTCTCGTTTTGTCCCAAGAGCTCTCGCCGCCGGCATGCGCTCCGGTGAAGCCTCGCCGCTCCCTGTTTCCCTCTCCCCCTCCACCTCACCTAACTAGCGGGACCCGCTAGTCAGCCACTTTGTACGCGCGTGAAGTGGTATGAGTAGTGGCACCCTGGGCTTTTATGCCTTCGACGTCACCCCCCAGTCTGTTTATTTTTAATTCAAATTTCATTTAAATCCAGAGAACTTCAAACGGCCAAAACTTTTTAACCATAAGTCCAAGTGAGTTGATTCTTTTTGCATTGTGTTCTTTGTTCAATAATCTAGCAGCTCACCAAAGATGGGATTTTTCCCTGCTGTCTAGATTTTCTGGTGAATTTCAGAAGGTTTCTTGATGATTTGTTTTTGTGTTTTTAATTATTTTCAGAAGGTCAAGCTTGTCTTGAGGATCACCAGGAGGATTGTGAACCTCATCTGCACTAAGGCAAGGCACAACAACATTTCCATAGTTCCACAACAATATTTGTGATTTTCTACTTGAACAAATGATTATCCATGCATTTAAATTATTAATATGTTAGTCATATTCTGTTAGATGCTTGTTAAAGTGAATATGCTTGATATACAGAAAGTTTGAAGTGAACTTAGTTGGTAAACTAGCAAGGATTTAGTTTTTGGGTGACGAAAGATTAATATGGCTATGGATATGAATAATTAGTGGAATTATTTTCTTGCATGAGTAAAAATGATAAATTTGCTAGAAAAGATTCTGGTTGAAGTGAGGCTTAATCTTAACCAGAGAAGTATCATGAGTTGTTGATGCTCAGGGTGAGCGTAGTTGACTCAGTCATTTCTGTTGATATGTGATGCATATGTTGGTGATGCATGTCATGGCATTATGACACTGGTTATTTTCACTTTAAGTTGAACCTGATAATAACTCAACTTGAATATGTTGTTGACCGGGTCATGGTGCCGCTGAATCGGGTCTTTCCCAGTGCAACCACATTTGCCGGTATGGGACGGCCTTTATTCGTTTCATTGTCATGCCTCTGGTCGGTGCCTCCAACTAGGGAAGGTTATGGGCGTGCTGTACCCTGGCCCAGTAAGCAGGCATAACCTTATGTGCCCGTTGTTGAGTTTTTTGTACCGGGTCCCCGTGTGGGATCGTTTGGCCACGATGGTGGTCGTTGTGTCTTTTCTAGACATGGGGCCACCCAGCACTAGCACTATGGGGAGTGAGTCGGAGTGGCCAGGAGAGTGTCATGGCAATGGAGGGGTTTTGTCGGAATACCGTTGGCCCACCCGAATGGCAGTGCGAGGCCATGGGTTCCGTGGTGTGGGTCTAGTTTGCTACCTCTGCAGAGTGTATTAATCTATCGATAGACGAGTCCATGGTTAAGGACACGCTCGAAAGTAGGTCACACCATGGGTCAATATTTAATAAATCTTGCACACTAAGTTTGAAGTTTGCCTTGTGTTGGTGGGGGGAAGGCCATCGTGTTGATTGGGACCAGATGTTGGTCGTGGTTGTGATTGCCGTAAGGATCACGGGCCAAATATTGGTCGTGGTTGTGATCGCCATAAGGATCACGGTTTGTGGCCAAATATTGGTCGTGATTGTGATCGTCGTAAGGATCACAAGATGTCTCTAGTGTGGTACGTTTGTGATCCAGGAACAATCACGTTTGGTAAGCCAGTCTGAGGGACGATTATCACAAGAGCATGGTCATAGCATGTTGGATATATTGTTGCATTGTTTTAAATTGGTTAATTGTCATGATATTGTTTGTCATTATGTTTATGCTTGTTGTGAGCTTGCAAGTACATTCAATGTACTGACCTGGCATGTCAGGCCAGATTTCAGGAAAGTCCCGTTGGAAAGGAGTGCTGTCCGCGTCTAGATCGTGTCCACATCGGTGTCCCTGTGCTATGGAGTTCCGCTACGATGTTGGTCCGCTGCCGTGTTGTTGCCATGATTGAGGCCCCTTTATGTTCACTAAATAATGTACATATTGTTTAGCCGCACCGTGCGTGCCGCTTGGCCTCGCCAACTGTTGTAATATAAACTCTAAACCGCTAGCATCAATAAAGCGGTTGTTTTCGGTACCAAGTTGTTGTTTGTTGCCAGAAGACAAGGTCTCTGGGCTGGCAATGCATGGTAAACCGGTTGCTATGAGCCCGGGTAACATAGCACTTGGTATCAGAGCCACGCTGACTGTAGGCCACGCTAGACTACGGCGTGTTAACCGGACGCTAGATACGAGTTGTAGTTG
Source organism: Triticum aestivum (assembly GCF_018294505.1). Taxonomy (NCBI): domain Eukaryota; kingdom Viridiplantae; phylum Streptophyta; class Magnoliopsida; order Poales; family Poaceae; genus Triticum; species Triticum aestivum. Next base: position 581,239,854 of record NC_057801.1, on the reverse strand, counting down.
AGTGCCGGTAGCATTTGTAGCTAGTTGTTGCATTGCATGCACCTGTTTTATTTTTTATGCTAACCTGCTAACGGTTGTGAGTGTAGATGGCCCTGGTTCCGTATCCATGCCAGTTGCAGCTGATGCCATACACGTCGCTGCATCTCCTTCCTAACATGTGGCGTCGGCTGTACCCCCTCGGTGATGACCCAGCCTATCGTGTGTACCGGGAGCGTCTATCTGACTCAGTGTATGAGTATCACGCAATAGTTACTCTGCGCACTAGTTTCGATTCCAGTACTTACACTCGTACCTCTCGGAGCGGTTACGCTTCTACCGCTTCTCAGGTTGTCCATTTTGCTGCATTCGAGGTCCTTGTTGAGATTCGCTACAACGAGGTCTGGATGCATAACCACCCAGGTTTCTTCTACTATCCTTCTCTGCATGATAATGGTCGTGTTCGTTTCCCTATCATTGATCCGAAGTCTGATAGTGTTGCTAGCCACCTTTCTCGTTATATCACTGCTAGCTATCTTATGATCAACGAGCTGGCTCGAGAGCTGACTCGTGCCCGTATTGCTTTAGCCTCTACTAGATATGTCGCTACTCCATCATCTGTGAGATTTACTCCCTATATTCAAGCTAGTTCTAATTCTCCTGTTTCACTGGTTACTCCTCCGAGTAGCTCGGGCACCATGACAGTGAGTCCGCTTAGTGCTCCTGCTGACTGGGTTTCACTTCTCGCCACTCCTGTAGCCCTCATGCTTCACCCTACACCTGTGCCGGAGGGAGAGCCCTCGAGGCAGCGTCATCATGTCACCTTTAACCCGGAGGTCTTAGTTAACCATGTCAGTTCAGGATCCAAGTCCGCTTCAGGAGAGGACCCTGCAGCACCAGCAGAGCAATAGAGCTTCCGAGTATCCGCAGTCGTCAGGATGGTGTACGGATGTAGTCGTACGAGTCATGATGTTTCGTTTCAAGTATGAGAGTAGTGAACCTGGCATGTTGTTATCTTTCGTGTATGAGTCTATGTATAATTATGTTGGAACTCTATTTTATTCGCCGCATTTTCTTTGTCTTTTCGGTTTTCTCGGGCTTTTGTTGTTGGCTTTTCCCCAGTTTATTTTGAATGCTTCTCATCTCGGTTGCATTGCCTTGGGAAAAATCACAATAGAATGATGCGGGGAGGCTGCAGTAGCAACGTTCACGAGGGTTCTCCTGTTCGTCGTTCCGCACGATAGGCAGGACACTCACCCGAGCCGTACGTTCCACCACCGCCTCCACCGAGCAAATCCTGCGTATGTTTGGGAAAGACAGAATAATGATCTGATTGAAATATTAAGAAGTGTTCAAGCTGTGGTTGGACAGGATGGAAATCAGCCCGGTCATCACTCCAAGCTGTCAGATTTTCAAAGGACCAAGCCTCCCAGTTTCAGTCAGGCTATTGACCCCTTGGATGCAGATAATTGGTTGCGAACTATGGAGAAGAAACTTGAGATTGCTCGTACTGAAGAAGGAGATAAGGTTCGATTTGCAACTCATTATCTTGAAGGCGCTGCTACCATATGGTGGGAAAATGAAAGAGCCATGTGGTATGCTGATGAAGAAGTCACCTGGTCAATATTCAAGGAATCATTCCGAAAATATCATATCCCTACGGGAAATATGAAGTCTAAGCAGCGTGAATTTCTCGCGCTCCTCCAAGGAAATCAGTCTATGGGTGAATATTTGCAAAAATTCAATCATCTGTCACGTTACTCCCTGTATGACGTGGCCGCTGAAGAAAGAAAGATTGGCAGATTTCTTGGTGGATTAAACCCGCAACTCATGTGTACTCTTAGTATGTTCGATTTACCAGACTTCCAAACCCTGGTGAACAAGGCTTTCATTGCTGAACGGGAGTACAAGCTTGTATCAGATAATAGGTCTGCTAACAACGATCACAAGTGCAAGTTTGAGCCAAGGAAAGGAGATACAACCAGTGCAAAAGGCTCGTACCTGGCAACAGACTCATGTGGAATACAAGCCCAATTGGCAACAAAATGTTAACAAGACCACCACTCAAGTCAAGAATGTCGTATCCAACCCAGCGCAAGAGGAGCGTCTGCACAACAATTCTTGCTTCAACTGTGGGCAAACCGGACATTATGCCAAACAATGTCCCAAGAACAATAGGTCGAATGCTATATTCAGGCCACAAGTCCATTTTATGGAGGCATGCCCGAACCAGCAAAACATCATGGGATACGTTCATCACCTCTCCGCCGATGAAGCCCAAGAGAACCCCGAAGTCGTCATTGGTATGTTTTCTGTTAATAACATACCTGCAGTGATTTTATTTGACTCTGGGGCTTCCCACTCTTTTATTTCTTGGAGTTTTGTTGCCCAAAACAAATTTCCTTGTTCGCTTTTGGGCAAGAATATGCTGGTACAAACCCCGGGATCCCTGATCAGAAGCAATCTGGTCTACCGTAATCTGGAAGTCAATATCAATGGAGTCTGTTTTCCAACTTCCCTGATACTTATTGAGTCTTATAAGTTGGATGTTATCTTGGGTATGAATTGGCTAACTCAGTATCAAGTATGCATAAATTGTGGAACCCGAGAAGTCACTTTGACCAGCCAAGAAGGGCAGACTACAAAATTCCATGCTCGCAGAAGCATACGCACAAAAGAAATGGTCTTCACCGCGGTGGCTGAATTGGAATTAATTCCTGTCGTCAGTGAGTTTCCTGATGTATTTCTAGAAGAACTGCAAGGCATGCCACCTGATCGAGAGCTTTAGTTTGCAATAGATCTTGTGCCTGGGAGCACCCCAATACACAAGAAGTATTACCGAATGCCTTCATCAGAATTAGAGGAGCTAAAGAAACAGCTTGACGAAATGCTCCAGAAAGGGTATATCCGCCCCAGCTCTTTGCCATGGGGATCACCTGCTATGTTCGTGGACAAAAAGGATGGCAGCCTTCGCATGTTTGTGGATTACCGTCAGCTGAATGACGTCACAATCAAAAACAAATATCTGTTGCCAAGGATTGATGACTTGTTTGATCAGCTCAGTGGGGCCAAGGTATTCTCCAAGATTGATTTAAGGACCGGATACCATTAGCTCAAGATTAAGAAGGAGGATATTCCTAAGACCGCCTTCACCACTCGATACAGTCTTTATGAATATACAATTATGTCTTTTGGTCTCACCAACGCCCCTGCCTTCTTCATGCATATGATGAGCAAAGTATTCATGGACTTCCTTGATAAGTTCGTGGTAGTCTTCATCGATGATATACTTATTTACTCAAGAAGTGAAGAAGAGCATAAAGAACACCTCCAAGCAGTGTTACAACGACTCCGTGAACATCAGTTATACGCCAAATTTAGTAAATGTGAGTTTTGGCTCAAGCAAGTTGGATTTCTTGGACATGTGATATCCGCCGAAGGTATAGCCGTGGACCCGAGCAAAGTAAAGGGTGTACTCCATTGGTTGCCACCCACAACCGTATCTCAGATCCGGAGTTTTCTTGGATTAGTCGGATATTACCGTCGTTTCATTGAAGGGTTCTCCAAGATTGCTAAACCCATGACAGAGCTACTAAAAAAGGATAAGAAGTTTGAATGGACAGAGGACTGTGAGAAAAGTTTCAGTGAGTTAAAGATACGGCTGACAACTGCCCCGGTATTAACTCTTCCAGATATCTACCACAGATTTGATGTGTACTATGACGCTTCCAGACAAGGACTTGGATGCGTACTTATGCAAGACGGCAAGGTAGTAGCCTATGCCTCACTACAGCTACGACCCCACGAAGAAAATTATCCTACTCATGATTTGGAGTTGGCCACGGTGGTTTATGCTTTAAAAATTTGGAGACACTATCTCATCGGGAAGAGGTGCCAAATTTTTACAGATCACAAAAGTCTCAAGTATATATTTACTCAGCCAGATTTAAATCTCCGTCAACGAAGATGGCTTGAGTTAGTCAAGGATTATGACCTTGGAATAAATTACAACCCGGGTAAGGCCAACGTGGTTGCCGATGCGCTCAGTCGAAAGCCAGTCAGCCTAAATGTCATATTGGAATCATTGCCTCCTGAACTTCAAGAAGAGATTGCTCACCTCAACCTGGTCATAGTTGATGCTGGCCTTGCTAATATTTTAGAAGTTACCCCCACACTTGAGGAAGAGATCCGCAAGGCCCAGTTGGATGATACCGATTTACAAAAACGTGCCAAGCATATGGTAGCAGTCAGACTTCTGATTTCTTGAAGGATCAGTTCGGTACCCTCCGACTCCGGGGAAGTATTTGTGTGCCCAATCAAGCGGATTTAAAACAGAAGATCCTGTCAGAAGCACACGAATCCTCGTATTCAATTCACCCTGGAGGTACAAAAATGTACGAAGACCTTTGACAAACATTCTAGTGGGATGGAATGAAGAAAGACATTGCATATTTCGTGGCCTATTGCGATATATGCAACAAAGTAAAGGCAGAGCATCAGAAGCCAGCTGGACTTCTCCAACTGCTGCCAGTGTCACAATGGAAATGGGATGATGTCTGTATGGATTTCATCACAGGACTACCTAAGACTCGACGGGGCAATGATGCAATCTGGGTCATCGTGGATATATTAACCAAGGTATCCCACTTTATCCCGATCAGAACCACATATCGAGCAGATGAACTTGCACAACTGTATGTATCTAGAATAGTCAGTTTGCATGGAGTCCCCCGAACCATCACTTCTGACCAAGGTTCACTTTTTACCTCCGCTTTTTTGTCCCATCTCCATCAAGCCTTGGGGACAGCATTGAAATATAGTACAACTTATCATCCTCAGACTGATGGACAGATAGAGCAGGTAAATCAAATACTCGAAGATATGCTGCGAGCCTGTGCTTTGGCCCAAGGACCTAAATGGGAAGACGGTTTGCCTTATGCTGAGTTCTCTTATAACAATAGCTTCCAGACCAGTTTAAAGATGTCACCGTATGAGGCTTTGTATGGCTGTAAGTGTCGCACTCCTTTAAATTGGTCTCAAACTGGAGATAGCCGTATTTTCGGAAGGGATCTCATGCTGGAAGCCAAGAAGCAAGTCAAGGAAATCAAAGACAGATTGCAGTTGGCCAAATCTCGACAGGAGAGTTATTATGATGCAAAGCACCGACAAATCAGTTTTGAACCTAGAGAACACGTATACCTTTGAGTCACGCCTATGAAAGGAGTCAAGAGATTTCAGTCTCGAGGAAAGTTGGCACCCAGATTTATTGGTCCATTTCCAGTTATGTCACGATTGGGTACTGTTGCATATCAGTTGGAACTACCCCCTGAATTGTCGGACGTGCACAACATGTTTCATGTCTCACAGTTGAGGCGATGCATATCGCCGCTTGAGAAAAAGACCGATAGGACTGAAATAGAGCTGGCAAAGGACTTAACCTACAAAGAGAGGCCAGTTAAAATCTTGGATCAGATGGAAAGAGTCACTCGCAGTAAAGCAAGGAAGTTTTAAAAAGTCCAATGGAAGCATCACACAGAGTCGGAATCAACATGGGAATCAGAAGAATTTCTAAGGGCACATTATCCAGAATGGTTTTCCCAAGCAACCAAATCTTGAGGACGAGATTCATTCTAAGTGGGGGAGGTTTGTGACAGCCTCGTTTTTGCTCCCTCTTCTTTGCCTGATTTTCAGTTGGTTTGCATTTGAGTTTGGAGTTTTTGAATCTCTTCATTTGGACTTAACCACTTGGGTACCCCTTGAATTTCACCCAAGTGCTTCATCTCCCTCCCAAACCATCACTCCATCTCTGGTTCATCTCAAAATATCATTTGGAATATTTTTCTTTAATGAAAAATATTCATTATCCCCTCCCAAACCCTAGCTAGCTCAATGTGCTCCAAAGCAACCCCATTTTTTCTTGCCCATAAAATTCTGAGAAAAATCCCAATTATTCTTTGAACCCTAGGGCACCTTTCTGAGCAAAAATATTTCATTACTTTTTGGAATATTTTGGCTACAAAAAATATTTTCATTTCTGGACAGAAATGGTAGTTTCTACAGCAACTACCATTTTACTTGCTCCATTGTAGCTGGTTTTTCTTGTGCATCTTCACCTTAGTAAATGTTGGCTAGCCTCCAAAGCTCAGCCCTCAACTCCCAGTGGTTTGACCACAGTAAACCTCCAAAGTTATTGTCCAGAAACTTACCAGGAGTGTAAACTCATTTCTACTGCACCTGGAACCCAACCCAAGCGTGGTAACACTCAAAACTACCACGGTCAACACGCCAGACATGATATTTGGGCTTATGTCGGCCTGATGTCATAGTTCACATGGTGACCGTGTTCGTCCAAGTGTGCTGTTATGCAAAACACGCACTCTAAGTGACACCAAGCACTCTGTTGCGCGCGTCCTCGCTGCCCCGCCTGCCCGAGCGTGCCAAACTGCGCCACCATCACCGTCTCTACTCACTTAACTCCGCCATGGCACTCGTTGATGCCGGAGCTCGCTGCAGCAGGCACGGGCGCGGTCCGGCCAATGCCACATTGCGCGGTGCACTGTGCTCATCGTCTTCCCTCGCCCCTGTGCTCGTCCCTGTTCACCAACAGTCCTCGTGTGAGCTCTGTCTTCTTCCCCCTCTCTCACTGGCGCCGTTCGTCGTCGGGCTCCGCAGACAGTTGTCCAATGGCGGAGCCCGAACCCCCCTCACCGCTCGCCTATAAATACGGCCACCCCCAGCCTTCTCGAGCACCCTCATCCAGTCCCACACGCTCCACAAGCTCGTAGAAATCCGTAGCCCAGCCGGGCAGGCCGCAGGCCGCCGTCCCCGAGCTCGAGCTCGCCGGTGATCCCCTCGGGTCATCCCCATAGCTCCAGCCCCTCCCAGGCCAGGGCAACCCTTCCAGGGCCTCCGCCACTTTCCGGTGGTGTCGTTCCGCCCGGTTGGAGCCCCTGGAGCCGCCCCTAGTCACTGTCGTCTTCATCTCCGGCGACCACTGCTCTCTGCCTCCACTGGAGAGGCTGTTTCCGGCACCGTCCGACCACCCCTAGTCACTCTACGGGTACGGGCAGGTGCGCCTTTGTCTCCTCTCTCGATCCCCCCCTCTCGTTTTGGCCCAAGAGCTCTTGCCGCCGGCGTGCGCTGCGGCAAAACCTCAACGCTACCTGTGTCCCTCTCCCCCTCAACCTCACCTGACTAACGGGCCCGCTAGTCAGCCGCTCTGTACGTGCGCGAAGCGGTACGAGTGGTGGTGCCCTGGGCTTTTACGCCTTCGATGTCACCCCCCAGTCTGTTTATTTTTAATTCAAATTTCATTTAAATCCAGAGAACTTCAAACGGCCAAAACTTTTTAACCATAAGTCCAAATGAGTTGATTCTTTTTGCATTGTGTTGTTTGTTCAAAAATCTAGCACCTCACCAAAGATGGGATTTTTCCCTACTGTTTAGATTTTCTGGTGAATTTCAGAATGTTTCTTGATGATTTATTTTTGTGTTTTTAATTATTTTCAAAAGGTCAAGCTTGTCTTGAGGATCACCAGGAGGATTGTAAACCTCATCTGCACTAAGGCAAGCCACAACAACATTTTCATAGTGCCACTACAATATTTGTGATTTTCTACTTGAACAAATGATTATCCATGCATTTAAATTATTAAATATATTAGTTATATTCTGTTAGATGCTTGTTAAAGTGAATATGCTTGATATACAGAAAGTTTGAAGTGAACTTAGTTGGTAAACTAGCAAGGATTTAGTTTTTGGGTGACGAAAGATTAATATGGCGATGGATATGTATAATTAGTGGAATTATTTTTTGCATGAGTAAAAATGATAAATTTGCTAGAAAAGATTCTGGTTGAAGTGAGGCTTTATCTTAACCAGAGAAGTATCATGAGTTGTTCATCCTCAGGGTGAGCGTAGTTGACTTAGTCATTTCCGTTGATATGTGATGCATATGTTGGTGATGCATGTCATGTCATTATGACGCTGGTTATTTTCACTTTAAGTTGAACCTGATAATAACTCAACTTGAATATGTTGTTGACCGGGTCATGGTGCCGCTGAATCGAGTCTTTCCCAGTGCAAGCTCATTTGCCGGTATGGGACGGCCTTTATTTGTTTCATTGTCATGCCTTTGGTCGGTGCCTCCAACTAGGGAAGGTTATGGGCGTGCTGTACCCTGGCCCCGTAAGCAAACATAACCTTGTGTGCCTGTTGTTGAGTTTTTCGTATCGGGTCCCCGTGTGGGATCGTTTGGCCACGATTGTGGTCATTGTGACTTTGGTAGACACGGGGCCACCCAGGACTAGCCCGATGGTGAGTGAGTCCGAGTGGCCGGGAGAGTGTCATGGCAATGGAGGGGTTTCGTCGGAATGCTGTTGGTCCACCCGAATGGGAGTGCGAGGCCATGGGTTCCGTGGTGTGGGTCCAGTGTGCTACCTCTGCAGAGTGTATTAATCTATCGATAGCCGAGTCCATGGTTAAGGACACACTCGAAAGTTGGTCACACCATGGGTCAACATTTAATAAATCTTGCACACTAAGTTTGAAGTTTGCCTTGTGTTGGTGGTGGGAAGGCCATCGTGTTGATTGGGACCAGATGTTGGTCGTGGTTGTGATCGCCGTAAGGATCACATGCCAAATATTGGTCGTGGTTGTGATCGCCGTAAGGATCACGGGCCAAATATTAGTCGTGGTTGTGATCGCCGTAAGGATCACGGTTTGTGGCCAAATATTGTCGTGATTGTGATCGTCGTAAGGATCATGAGATGTCTCTAGTCTGGTACATTTGTGATCCAGGAACGATCACGTTTGGTAAGCTAGTCCGAGGGACGATTATCACAAGAGCATGGTCATAGCATGTTGGATATATTGTTGCATTGTTTTAAATTGGTTAATTGTCATGATATTGTTTGTCATTTTGTTTATGCTTGTTGTGAGCTTGCAAGTACATTCAATGTACTGACCTGGCATGTCATGCCAGATTTTAGGAAAGTCCCGTTGGAAAGGAGTGTTGTCCGCGTCTAGATCGTGTCCACATTGGTGTCCCTGTGCTATGGAGTTCCGCTACGACGTTGTTCCGCTGCCGCGTAGTTGCCATGATCAAGGCCCCTTTATGTTCACTAAATAATGTACATATTGTTCAGCCGCACCATGTGTGCCGCTTGGCCTCACCAACTGTTGTAATATAAACTCTGATCCGCTAGCATCAATAAAGCGTTTGTATTCGGTACCAAGTTGTTGTGTGTTGCGAGAAGACAAGGTCTCTGGGCTGGCAATGCATGGTAAACTGGTTGCTCTGAGCCGGGGTGCCACAACTGGTTTGCTGTTATAACTCCCAGTTGAGATGTTTTGCTAACTTCAACTTATCTGAATCCAATCGGAACTTTAATGGCAAAATAGGTTAGCCCAAGATCAAAGAGCGAGGTCCCCATGGACGTTGCATCACCCCACAGCAGTGGCACCAGCCCAATCATGCATTATGAATTGCCAGCTGCTGATGCTCTAGAGGCTAAACTAGTGGTAGAAAGAGATTCTACTTCTGCAATTAGAGATGAAGTTGACATGTTGAGGAAGCAACAACACAATTGCAAGCAATACTCAAGACAACCATTAAATATTTGGTGGATTTCAAAATGAAGCAAGCTGAGACTGACCAGATTGTTAACGTCTTGAAGGAAAAAACGAAATTAAATTCCCACTTGGTAAATCATAGGTGAAATGTTCTTTCCATCGTTGAATAACCTTTGTGTTGTTTGTTCATATAATCAATCAAACCATTTGTTTTAGAGATCATATAATAATTGTTTTTTGTTTTTTGTTTTTTGGTTTGTAATTTTATTTGAGCACGAGTCTGTATTAATTGATAAGACTGGGAGACATTTCATTTGGATTGCTGTGCCAGACCTACAAATATGCCAATCGGTCTGAATGTGCATTCAACAATAATAGTGGTATAGATGGACCATAAGTGGCACGCGTCGGAAAGGGCCAAGATGCTGGCTAAAAAAGGATGTTGTTGTAGCAAAAAAACAACGGCATGGCTTATGTATGGTAGTTGATATTATTGATCCATATACTCTATAAGTGTTTATATGTCTGTTAGTTCTGTACATTCTTGGTTGATTGACTCGGTATTTGAATCTTGATACATCGCTTGTGTACATATCTAAATGGGAGTACACATTATGCTGCGTGTTACATTTGAGTTGGACATGAAGTGTTCCAAATATTTGAATACACCTTAAACTGGATTCTAGCTTCTGAATTTGAGTATCGGCATTTGGAAACCATATTCATATATGACAGTGGAATACATCTTTGTCGTCCTTTTGAAGATATATAAAAATACATAGAATGATTTATAAAGATTCATATATGAATACAAAATGGATCCGAATTTAGTTGCCAGGGTAAACGTGGGTGCTTATTGTCCCAAAATTCGAAAGAAGCGGCAAAATGTCCACTCCCACGTCGGCTGCCCGAAGCCAAGTGTTTGGGAGATGGAAATTACTGTATACCCATTACACGGACAATCCATCGGCCCGATTTCCACTGCTCTAAATAGGGGTAGGTTAGTAACTTCAATTAGACGTGACACAATCGCCTCTGAGCCCATTCCGACACGGTGGACATCAAACATGGGCGGCAAAACACATTTGATTCAAGCTTGTCCGAAAGACCTCTGTTACTCCCTCCATTCCCCATTCATACATGATGGGCGGCAAAACAAACTCAACTCGGCTGAAATCGATGTAGGCAAATATTTTCAATAGGGGCAGGTTTGTAACTTCACTCAGCCGTGACACAACCACCCTACCTGTCACCCCCGTTCATACACCGTGGGCGCCAACCATGGGTGCTAACCACCCTCTCCTCGCCCGAAATCGCTCTAGGCAAATATTGGTGAGATGCGAGATTACCGTCCTATCCCCAACCGACGAGACGTCCAAATTTTAAATGGGGGCTAAGTTTGTAACTTTCCCATATTTCAAACAGGCGCGTCTCAAAAACATGGTTCCCCATACCTCTCCCTCCGTTTTTCCATTCATACACTATCCATGCTAGAACACCATCCCCACACCAGCCTCCGTCCGCCACCCCATCCATGGCCGCCGTCCTCCACCACATCCATCACCACCGTCCTCCACCATGCCGGAGCGCCTACCAAGACCACGTCATCCACTACTAGAGATGGACGTTTCTCATCCACGGTGACGGACCAATAGCCTTGCATCGCGTCCTCTCGGTTCATCGGCGTCGTCGTCCTCTTTGCCGAGGCCACTCACATGACCTTCTCTTCCACCGCAACGAGACTTATCCCCCGATGCACTCGTCTACCGTCGCAGATCTGCTTCAATGCCACCGACAGCCATCGCACCCCCAATGCCTACACGACGCCGCAAGAGAGGTGGTACTTCATATCTCCTCAACTTTTTGAACTCAACCAGAAAATAGATCTTAACTTGGTTACTCTACTTTATTTTCAGCTCTTAGAATTTAGTTCTTAGTTCGAAGCAAATAATGGATGCTAAATATCATTTCTTCGATTTGCAGCTTCAAATTTACCATGGCACAGTCATAATACGGTTTAATTGATCATGCTTAGGGTTTAATTGATCATGTTGGTTCCGTGGTGGTTTCTTCAATAGAAATCGAAGGGGAAACCCTCTTTTGCTAAAAAAATATGCTTAGAGTTTCCCCCTTTTATGATCACTATATGATCAGAATACGTACTTCGTGTCATAATAACACTGCTCCACCCATCAAGCTAAACTAGCTTAGTAGTTCAAATACGAATCTAATATTATTAAAATAGAGTCGTTTAATTGGTCAGCTAAATGTTCCTAAATTAGTTTCAAAAATGCATGTTTGCCGCTCGGGTGTGTATCTCTACAGGGTGCCCACGGTGGGCCGGCCCACCCTGGGATTTTGGGTCGTCCCAGGCCCCGATTCCCCTCTGTTCTGCTGCGCACTTCTGATCTCTACTCGCCCCCAGCCGCCTGCCTGGCCGGCGACTTGCCATCCCCGGACAACATGACTCTAGGAGGAGACACCGGACTAACAGGATGTTAGGAGCCGCTCTCCCAACAGCGTCACCGCTACCCGGGCGCGCCGCCGTGCCTACCTTCCCAGTCCGTTCAGGGCTCAGGCGTGCAACACCCACCAAGCCAACCCGATTTATCCTGAGATACATCCTCAACACTCAGCAGCCACTCCTCATCACCCGTTTTCTAATTGATTCATTACTCATTAGGCAGGACTATCATTAGGGTTTGTTGTGTGCTCAGTGCTACCTACACCTAATGGTTCAGATGTATTTCGGCAATCTTTAATACCACTAAAGTTCACAGGGTTTTCAAAATTCCAGCCCTCGGAACAAACACTAGTCATTTTGGATTGTTGGTCATAGTGACATTGACCTAGATTACTACTGCAAGCCAGGTTTGTTGACAATTTTACTTGTCTTTCTTACTCATTCGATATAATATCCAATTATTCACGTCGATTAGTTGCAAACAATAAGTGCTAGACAAACTTCTTCATTCAGATTTTGGACGGTCTCTTACTGTAGTTACAATTCTGCATACTTATCCTAGTAAGCTCACAAGTAAATGATTGATTCACTACATCTATGCTTGCCTTGTCATATTTGTTGTCAATATTCTTTTAGGGTGGACCACCCTATTTCAAAATATTGGAACCATAGACATGAGTGAATAGTATTTCTCTATGTGATCTCTTCCATCATGTGTGGGCAACGAACACTGCATTGTATAGAAAGAAAGTGTCGTTTCCAGCTTTTACATAGGTTTCGATCTTTTACATGGAATACTGTGACACCCCAAAATTTTAACCTGGTTTTATTAATAAAATTTTTGCCAGGAAACTTAAAATTTTGTTTTCTGGATTTTCTTTTGATTTCAGAACCTTTCTTCCCTTTATTTTTATGGAGTTTTTACCTCAAGTGAAAAACTTCCCAATTTTGTTGGACTTATGTTCCCTCTCAAGTAAAACAATTCTTTTATCAGTAGTATTACTTATATAATCATTTTTCCATTGAGCCTTATTTCTCTAATTTGGTTTTTCATAAGCTTCAAGGCCTCTTTTGCACTACAACCATTTGATAAACTTATTTAAAAATTCCACCAAAAATTGGAGATGTCATGTGATGTTTCTAAATCACTTTTGTGCAATAATATATTTCATTCCTTGGATATTTTGAGTTCTACACCAAGTTTTCAAATCTGGTCCAGTGGACAGTTTTGCACTACAGCCTAATTAAATATTTCTTTAAAAATTCTACCAAAATTTTGGGATGTCAACAGGAGTATATTAATCAACTTTTTGCAAAAAACCCAGTGATGTCCTTTGAAAGATTTGAGTGAACCATCCTCATCTTCATTCTGGTCCAACTTAATGGTTTGTACTACAGCTATATTTTAACTTGCTCCTTTTGCTGTGATTCCTTTTCCTACTTGTAGCCCTCCCTGCTAGAACCTTAAGTCCAGGAGGTTGGACTCATTGGAGCAATTCTAGTACATGCAATCATGCCCTGTTCTTTCTGTCCAGAACTGAAGTTTTTCAAAACTTGCACTAACAAGTTTCTTCTTTTGGCAAACTAACCTCACCACCCTCTCTTGCATCTAAAGAGACCCCACTCTGGAAGTTTTGACCACCCCAAGTACTTCCTAGATGCCTCTGGCATTTTGTCGAACACCCTGTGTGCATGAACAGATTAGGCATGGTTGAAGGTTTTGTGTTGTGAACTTTTTCCTTGCCTCAAACCAAGTTGTCCAGTAGCCTTCTGCATGTCTCTAACCTAGTCCTGTGGATTTGCAGTGGCTCTCTAGCAACCTTAGACGCCTTGGCATTTCGTCGAACGAGTGCCGTGCACGCCCAGAGCGCGAGCAGAGCACGCGTTTTGCACGTGCCGCGCCCGAGCCGCCACGTCGCGCCCCTGGTTTTTCCCACACCAGAGAGCCGCGCCACACACTCTCCCTCTCACCAAAACACGCCAAGCAGCCCTGGTGCCCTACAGCACCGCAGTCAGAGCCCCTTGGCGGCACGTCGGCGTCAGCAGCGCATCTCTGCCAGGTCGGTGCCGCCCAAGCCACAGCCGCTCGCCACCTACCCTCTGGAGCAGTCCAAGCTTATCCCCTCGCTCGTCCGCAAGCGCTCATTGCCGCCACGTCCTCCTGTAGCAACAGGGAGGCGGTTCGCCGGCGAACTTATCCACGGCCGCCGCAAACCGACCTCGTTGCACTATAAGAAGAGGCCCCCAAGCACGTTCCGTTCCGCACGCAGCCTCAGCATGCTCCCCTAGTTCTCCCGTGACAGCCAATCGACCCGGGGAGGTCTTCTTCCCCATCTCCGGCAACTGCAGCCGACGCCACCGTCCCGGCCATTCCGGCGCCACCAGAGCCTCCCCCTCTCCACTCTCTTCACCAGGAGCTTCCTCTCCCCCTAGTGAATCCATCCCCCTGCTCGATTTTGATCGGGACTCGTCGCGGGAGAAAAATCACTTTGCCCGACGGCCACCGTCCGCTGCGAAGCTCGCCGCCGGCAGCTCCGTCCACCCCAGAGACCGTAACGACTACCGAAGTGACCATCTCGATCCCGTGAGCCCGCGGATGGCCTCCGTTTCCCGAACGGTGCCGCTGTTCTCCGGCGAGCATCGCCGGAGTCCCGCCTCCGCTCGAGGCGGAGGAAGAGGAGGGAGGTCGACTAGTCAAACCTGACCAGTGGGTCCCCCGGGCCCACTGTCAGTGACACACCGCCCAATCCACGTGGGTTAAGTGAAGGCGTAAAGGGCAAGTACATTTTCGACGTGTACATTTCGAAACGTTTTCTTTTTATTCTGTTTTAAAAAACAGATTTTGACCACAACTTTGACTGTCCATAACTTTTTAATGATAACTCCAATTGAATTGATTCTTTTTCCTACCTCTCTCAAATTTAGTCTAGTTTATTTTAAGATTTATTTGAGAATTTTCAAAACAAATTTTTGTGCTGTTTTGAGATTTTGTGTTAATTCAAATTTATTTAAAATAGGACTTGGATAGAGAGAAGCAAACTTTCAAAAGTTTTGGAGTGCACCCTGCCTTTCCACATATTGAAGGCAAGCATTCTAAACCCTGGCATAATATTTTGCATGCATTGTTTGACACGATCATGACACCACCTCATTACATAGGACTCGTTATTTTATGTGGTGATATGATCATTTGCATGAATGCTTATTGGAAGTTTCCTTGCTGTTGGAAATGGACATGCTTGTAATAATGATCATCCTCGTATGTCTTTTGTGCCTACCGGAAGGAAAACGGGAAATTCTCTGTCTTGGGTAGACCCGAGCTTGTCCCCAGTTCCTCGTCGAGACGAGTGTGTCCGGCATGGCACGAGGGGTATGATGAGTGGTGATTCTGTCTGTTGGATGAAATATATTCGTCATGCTAATCATGCAGGGAATACTTAAAACCTCCTGAGTCGACCATAGATCGAGTCTTGTGCCAGTAACCCCCATACTTGCTTCGTACTACCACTCGTCTCTACAACAAGTAGGGTACGATTCAGTAAGTCATCAACCCCTTTCTAGCACACACCGCACAGAGAGGCCATGGTGGAAGATACCGGTTGTAGCTGGTAGGCAGGCCACCTGGTCTGGGGGCATGCGTGTTTCCGGTTGAGACCGAGAGGGGAGGCCACCCCTTAGAGCGCGCGATATAAATTTGATCCCATGCTACGCGAGGTTGTAGCCTCCCCACTTAGAGTTTTGATTGACAGGTGTCATGGGTGATTCCAGACACCTGTGAGTTAAGCTGGTGTGTGAAGGTCAGGTGTGTTTTCAATTAGAAGACCGTAGACGGAATTAGTCCCGATGGACTAAAGGAATCCGTTACTCGTGGGTAAAGAGTACACCCTCTGTAGAGATTAAACCTATTCGAATAGCCGTGTCCATGGTTAAGGATTACAGTCTGGGATGGGTCAAGTGTCGGTCTTAGTGTCGGCCTTCAGAGGAGAAACTGTTAAACCAGAACTGGGATCACGACTTGAGACTTGTGATGATTATGATTATTATTTTGTTGTGGACTAACCCGTTATATTATTAGCATTATCAAATATCCCTGGGATGGTTCTACCTCCTGGATACTCGCTGTGATTATTTATAAGCCCTTTATCTGGTGTCGCTGAGACGCCCGACTGTGGCATGCCTATCAATTATTTACATTATAAGCCCTTTATGTGGTGTCGCTCAGACGCCCGACTGTGGCATGCTTGTTATTTATTTTATAAGCCCTTTATGAGGTATCGCTGAGATGCCCGACTGTGGCATGCTTGTTATTTATTTTATAAGCCCTTTATGTGGTGTCGCTCAGACGCCCGACTGTGGCATGCTTCTTATTTATTTTATAAGCCCTTTACAAGGTGTCGCTAAGACGCCCGACTATGGCATGCATGTTATTTATTTTATAAGCCCTTTATGTGGTGTCGCTCAGACGCCTGACTGAGGCATTTCTCTTTGTTTACTAACCTTTCGAGGCGTCGCTTCAGACACCCGATCGGTGCATTTTATTATTACTATGTATTTGCATATTCATAAAAAACCTACTTGCATGCATCAGAGATTTTATTATCTTTTGTGACTGACGTCATGAACATTAGATATTCCAGGACATCTTGTTATATTATACCCGTGTCCATAATGTTTGCGAGTACATTCAAAGTACTCACTAGCTTGTCCCTGGCTATTGTCTTGGCCAGATTTCTTGCGCGGAGAGGAGCGACCGTGGTGACAGCCCCGGAACCTACGCAATGGTGATAGCAGCCCCGCGAAGATAGGATTTAACCTGGTCAGCTGTTCCTGTGGGAAATGGAGTCCCATAGACACTGATGATCCACAAACCACTTCTGCCATCAACCACTAGAAATCATTTGTTGTACTCACAGAACAGAATGGTCTTGTACTACATATTTTGTATTTTGCTTGGAGTTTCTGTAACAAGTTGGTGCCTCATCAACTAACAGTAATCCTGGGGCTGGTGAGCACAAAGGCCATTTTCTGGGAAATTAATACCCGGAAAACCGGTCACCACAAATACAATCTGCCTACTTGCTTTGTGTCACACTACCAACACTCCACCCTTGAAGCTAAACATTATGCCACTCATAATTCCTTAGTTTATTTGTTCAAATATGAATTTCATATGATTCTAATGTTCCTACTTCAGTTTTGAAATGTGTGTCTGCCTGTTATAGAGACATAAGGGGTTTGTATTTCTATGTGTGGTCTGGTCAGCATGGTTGGGGGGTGAACTGCATATGCAGGGGTTTATAGCGAGACACTCTTTGAGTTGAATCCGCAATGCATTCCATAGATAATCTGACTACTTTTTTATGTTTTCATGAATCTTAGATTCTGATCAAAATCATAGTGATTATGAGCTTGCGCACATGAAAAGAATAAAGCAGAACAATGCCATGGCTGTCAAACTTGGCATTAAGGGACTGAAATCAAGTATGGATGCAATGCAATGCAAACGCTCTCCACCTACAGATTCATGCTCAGAATATGATCCTAATAGTGATTCTAAGCTAGAGGGATACCTAAGTCAATGTAGCTCCCTAGTGGAGGAGTCAGAGGAAGATGCCCTATCTTATTCACCGATCAAGGTGCTTGCTCTAACTTTCCAAGGTTACATTGGTCGCACATATCTTGCAACTGATGTGTTGCATTGCTTCTACTTTGTTGAACTTCCATTTGCTTAGTTTACACATCATGTATGTGAATACGCCCTGCCTATCCATTTTTAGTACATATTCCATCTATCATCATACCATATTTATCCATTCAAATGCTGTTCTTGTGTATCAGACGTTCAAAAGGAAGAGGGCGATTGCTGATCATGGAGGAGCGCAAGCAAAGTATTTGGAAAAGGTAGTGGCACCTGATAAATCAAATAGCCCATTAGGTGTAGTTGCAATATCACCTGACCCACAAAACACCCCAACTCTAGCAGACTCTACCCCTACTACACTGGTCATTTCTGATGCCCCAACTCAGCAGACCCCAACTGCAGCAAATAGTATGATTATGCCAGTTGACATAGCACTAGCTCTACGACGCAAAACCCCCATTCTAGCAAAGAGTACACCAAATCCAGTTGCCAAATCCCTTTTCGAACCAGAGAGAGCCCCAATTGCAGAAAATAGGACCATTGTTCTATTTCTTCCCAGTTTAGAAGACGAAGCTTATGTTGTTGTGAGGAACTTTGTGCGCATCTTTCCTTCATGGAAAGATTATACCACAAACACAGAACAATTTCCAGTCTTCCTCCGCAACTTACGCGTAAGTAATGTACTAATGTTATTCATGGTCATTACTGCATATGTTTCTGCTGACAGAAGACACAAGATTTCATTCTCTTAAACAGGCGAGGAGCAAACTGGATTGTGAAGACGAGCAAGGGTTGGTTGCACTTTTCAAGCACACGTTGATGAAGTGTATCGTTCCTACCTGAGGCAAGCGCACTTCGATGGCAAGCCTCTGAACGAAATTTCTGTAAAGTCTCCGGTGCTACATTTATCCAACGGTGACTGGAATAATCTTGTTACACATTGGTCTCGGCTGCAGCATAAGGTACTGTCTATGATATCACATCACAATTTGAACTACATTTCTGCATTGTCTTAATGTCTCACTTGTACGAAAACTGTTAGCAGAAGAACATTCATTCTCAAGGGACCACAGAATCTCACAACTATACTGCACACTGCATTGCTCTTGTGAGTACCTCTTGCCCTGTATGACCATACTTACTTTCATAGCTGTTTGATTATGTAGCATCACTGCACATGTTAGCCTCGTAATCGTCCATTTGGTGGACATTATAAGATGTGTATGGACTCTTACATAAATTTAGAATCAACCTAATGCTTTTGAAGAGGTTTAGCTCTGCAGTCCTCTTGTAAGGACTGAACGTGGTCTATCACTGTACTTACATTAACAGCTACTCCCTCCGTCCCATAATATAAGAATGTTTTGTATAGTACACCAGTGTTCAAAACACTCTTGTATTATGGGAAGAGGGATTGGTTCATTGCGTAGCATTCTGCATCTTATCTCCCTCGCCCACCATTTACTAAAAAAGATCAGATCTATATTTAATCTTACCAACAAGTAGAATACACAGACAATGCCAGTGCAGAAGTGTAGCCCATTGCTCTTGTCAGTACATTTTGTCCTGTAACGCTTGTACTTCCAAGGATTGGTAGTTGATTATGTAGCATCAATCTGCATCTTATCTTCATTATCCTCTATCCCTTCCATTATTATCATATCTATAATTACTCTCTACAAAATGTAGAGTAGACGCAATGCTTATGAAGAAGATTTTATGCCGAAATTCTTGAGTTATCCTTCCCTTGACATGGAGAAGGGCATTATAAAGCTGGTGTTAACTATTAATGTAAGTCAGTCCTTCTAAAGCCTTTATCCTCAACTGTTGTTTAATTTGCTCATACTCCCTATCGTTTACTGTTGTTTAGTTTGCTGTTTCTACCAAAATGCATGTTCGCAAGAATCATAAGTTCTAAGTTTTACTTGTAAAACCAAATTCCTTATTCATACCATGCACATTACTGAATACTCCCTATATGTATGCTTGTTTTTATGGATCTATAATCCAGTGTGTGGTGAAGCAGCCCAACTTTGGACCTTGTCATCTCATGTTTTATCTTACTGATGTGGCTGATGATATGAACAACATGCCATGCACATTAACCAAAATAGATACAATGATTTTCTTTGCCCTTCATCTATGCTTGTTATGCTGACATGGTAATCCAGTAGTGTGGTGAAGCTCCCCGCATTATGAACAATGCCAAATTATGCTATTGATATTTTGAACTTACTCTTAATTTTCTAATTTGAAATTGGATGGAATTGACAGCACAATTATCATCTTTGTTTATACACGTGCAAAACCTGTCTTCTCTCTGGTTTGTTTCAGGGTGATATGCCTGATGGCATGCACAAGTCTGCTGAAGGCTGTGAGACAAACCCAACATATATTGCAGCAAAGAAGGCAAAACATCTTGAAGATAGTGAGACAACCCCAAAGTCTTGTCTTGATGCAGTGTTCAAGTTACTTGAGACTAGCAGTCAGACAAGCTCATAGAATTCGTTGTCTTAATCAGTTCGACTTCTTCAGTCCCAAGTTCTAGCAGAAAGGCATTCTGCAACTCAACTTCGACTTGAAGTTCTATCTCTAAGAAAGATTGCGGAGAACACCAATGAGAACCTCATCGCTAAATAGCTACACCTGGAAGCTATGACCGACATGCTAGGCTGGTCCCACAGCCTTTCTCAGCAACTTGCGCAGCAATTCCCCCACAAGGATAACCTTTCTTGAACTGTCTTGGAAGTGGTCTCGATTCAGTATTATTTTGTTACACTGCAATGGTGCCCAAATTTTGTAATCTGCTTCTTTGTTGCGCTTTATGATCACTGGCGGCGAACTTCGATGCCTAGTGGATGTAATATACCTTAAATCCTTTATTGTATAGTGTAGGTTTATTCTTAGTTACTATGCCGTAATTTCTTTATTGTATAGAGTAGGTTTGTTCTTAATTCCTACTACTGCCATCATTCGCTATCTGAAAAAAAATCAGATGTAGTCGACCGGGCCAAAACATTCGATTCTAACGGGCCGGGTTTTTAGTGGGCCACAATTGGACCGGCCTGCGTCTTTCTTGGGCCCGAATGATTATGGCCTTCACACATTGCGCCAGGCCCACAACTTACACCAGCCTATATTTTAGTTGGGCCTTTTGTCGACCCAATGCTTAGTTTGGCCCACGTAGCGTTGGGCCATTAACAGGCTGAATATTGTACTGGCCTGTTACGGCCCAGATGAAACCACGGGCCTTTAGCAGGCCAAAATGCATGTTGGGCCTCAATTTTCACTAGTCGTCGATGGGCCTTCAGCAGGCTGAAATGTAGACCGAACCTTTTTGGGCCCAGTTAGCTCACGGGCCGTTACCAGGTCGAAACATATCTCGGGCCTTAGTTGGCCCACTAATATCATGGGCCTTTAAGAGGCCGAAAGCTTAGTACAGGCATCAATGGGCCAAATTATGCGATAGGCCTTTAACATGCCCAAAGTCACGTTGGGCTTAACTGTTGCCACCTTTAGCACGGGCCATTAGTGGGCCCGATGTATCGTCAGACCATATATGGCCCATGGGCAGCACGGGCCATTCCCAGGCCAAAAGTCAAACCGGGCTGAAATGGGCCCATGTCTACATCGGGCCTCTAACAGGCCTAAAGTCACTGGGCTGTAGTTGGGCCCAAATATTCAGCGAACAATTAACGGGCCAGATCTGGCTTCGGGCCGTAAATGGGCCCAAATATTGGGCGAACAATTAACGGGCCTGATGTGGCTTTGGGCCGTAAATGGGCCTTTATTAAACATGTTGTTATTGGGCTGGCCCACTAGTACCTGATTAAGTACTACGGGCCTTTGACTGGTCCGGCATTTTTAACCTATATGGGCCTCTGTTGGTCCCAGCCATGTGTCAACGTATCATAGGCATGTCTCCTCCAATGGACGGGCGACATCTGGCCCACTGACGAGCTGACAGGTGTTCCCTCCAGCCAATCAGAATTTTACACGTGGAAATTTCCCATTGGTCCGGGCTGTTAATGGGTTATCGGATCCAAAACCCGACCCGATAGCTTAACGACGTTCCATTACGGTGGATGCCACGTGTCGATCACCCTTGACGAAAGCACTTCCATGACGTGCGATTTATCATCATGGAAGTGGACACTTCCGTGATGATAATTTTGGTAATGTCATGGAACACTTCTACGACAGCATAGGTGTGACTATCTTGATTCTATCATAAAATCGTCATGGATGTACATGCATGACAAAAAACGCGACCTACTGTGACAAACATGTATCATCACGGAAGTGTATTTTTTTTGTTGTGCTTCTGGTATGTAAGTCATTTTGACCTAGAAAAAAAGGAGAGGACATTCAGGACGAAGTGCCACCATCTCGAGGCGGAACTTGGGCAGGAGCACTTTTGCCCTCCGGTGGAGCGATTCCGCCGGGGGAACTTCCCTCCCGGAAGGGGAAATCATCATCATCATTATCACCAACAACTCTCCCATCTTGGGGAGGGCAATCTCCGTCAACATCTTCAACAACACCATCTCCTCTAAAACCCTAGTTCATCTCTTGTGTTCAATCTTTGTACCGAAACTATAGATTGGTGCTTGTGGGTGACTAGTAGTGTTGATTATATCTTGTAGTTGATTACTTATGATTTATTTGGTGGAAGATTATATGTTCAGATCCATTATGCTATTTAATACCTCTCTGATCTTGAGCATGATTATCATTTGTGAGTAGTTACTTTTGTTCTTGAGGTCACGGGAGAAATCTTGTTGCAAGTAATCATGTGAACTTTATATGTGTTCGATATTTTGATGGTATGTATGTTGTGATTCCCTTAGTGGTGTCATGTGAACGTCGACTACATGACACTTCACCATATTTGGGCCTAAGGAAATGAATTTCGGAGTAGTTATTAGATGATGGGTTGTGAGAGCGACAGAAACTTAGACCCTAGTTTATGCGCTATTCCGTAAGGGACTGATTTGGATCCAAAAGTTTAATGCTATGGTTAGAATTTATTATTAAAACTTTTCTCATAATTGCGGATGCTTGCGAGGGGGTTAATCATAAGTAGGAGGTTTTTTCAAGTAATAATAGTACCTAAGCACCGGTACACCCACATATCAAATTATCAAAGTAACAAACACAAATCAAACCAACATGATTAAAGTGATTAGATGAAATTCCCATGTGCCCTCAAGAACACTTTGCTTATCATAAGAGACCGTTTTGGCATGTACTTTGCCTCAAAATGATTGGGCTACCTTGCTATAATTTTGTTACCATTATTGTTACTTGCTCGTTACAAATTATCTTGCTATCAAACTACTTGTTACTTATAATTTCAGTGCTTGCAGACATTACCTTGCTGAAAACCGCTTATCATTTCCTTCTGCTCCTTGTTGGGTTCGACACCCATACTTATCGAAAGGACTATGATTGATCCCCTATACTTGTGGGTCATCAATCACCGAGCTGGATGTGTGTTGAACACGGAGGTGCCATACGTTCGGTACTCGATTGGTTGGATCGCGAAGAAAGTTGGACTACATCAACTGCGTTATCAAACGCTTCCGCTTATGGTCTACGAGGGTATGTAGACATACTCTCCCCTCTTGTTGATATGCATCTCCATGGATAGATGTTGCATGTGCACTAGTAGATGATATGCACTAGTAGAACACAAAGAGTTGTGGGCAGTGATATTCATACTGCTTACCACCAACGTCTTATTTTGATTCAAAGGCATTGTGGGATGAAGCGGCCCGGACCAACCTTACATGTCCACGTACATGAGACCGGTTCCACCGACAGACATGCAACTAGTTTTGCATAAAGGTGGCTGGCGGGTGTATATTTCTCCTACTTTAGTTGAATTGAATTTGACTATGGCCATTCCTTGAAGAAGGTTAAAACAACAAACTTGATAAATCACTATTGTGGTTTTGCCGTAGGTAAGAACTGTTCTTGCTAGAAGTCCGTAGCAGCCACGTAAAACTTGCAACAACAAAGTAGAGGATGTCTAACTTGTTTTTTCAAGGCATGTTGTGATGTGATATGGTCAAGACATGATGTGATATATGTTATTGTATGAGATGACCATGTTTTGTAATTTATCATCAATCGGCAGGAGCCTTATGGTTGTCTCTTTATTGTATGAAATGCAATCGCCATGTAACTGCTTTGCTTTATTGCTATGCATTAGCAATAGTTGTGGAAGCAACAGTTGGCGAGACGACCATGACGCAACAATGGAGATCAAGGTGTCGAGCCGGTGACGATGGAGATCATGACGATGCTTTGGAGATGGAGATCAAAAGCATAAGATGATGATGGCCATATCATGTCACATATTTTGATTGCATGTGATGTTTATCTTTTGTGCATCTTATTTTGCTTAGTATAGCGGTAGCATTATAAGATGATCGCTTCACTAAATTTCAAGATAAAAGTGTTCTCCCTGAGTATGCACCGTTGCTAAAGTTCGTTGTTTTGAAACACCACGTGATGATCGGGTGTGATAGACTCTACGTTCACATACAACGGGATACTTGGGCTAAACTTGACGAGCCTAGCATGTACAGACATGGTCTCGGAACACTAGAGACCAAAAGGTCGAACGTGAGTCATATAGTAGATATGATCAACATAGAGATGTTCACCATTGATGACTACTCCATCTCACGTGATGATCGGACATGGGTTAGTTGAATTGGATAATGTATCACTTAGACAACTTGAGGGATGTTGATTTAAGTGGGAGTTCATTAGTAATTTGATTAATTGAACTTAATTTATCATGAACTTAGTCTAAATAGTTTTGCATATATATGTTGTAGATCAATAGCTCACGATATAGCGCCCTTATTTTTTGATATGTTCCTAGAGAAAAATAAGTTGAAAGATGATAGTAACAATGATGTGGATTGGGTCCGTGGTCTGAGGATTATCCTCATTGCTGCACAGAAGAATTATGTCCTTGATGCACCACTAGGTGACAGACCTATTGCAGGAGCAGATGCAGACATTATGAACGTTTGGCAAGCTCAATATGATGAGTACTTAATAGTTTAGTGCACCATGCTTTACGGCTTAGAACCGGGACTTCAAAAATGTTTTGAATGCCATGGAGCATATGAGATGTTCCAAGAGATGAAATTGGTATTTGAGACTCATGCCCGTGTCAAGATATGAGACCTCTGACAAGTACTTTGTTTATAAGATAGAGGAGAATAGCTCGACCAGTGAGCATGTGCTCAGAATGTCTGGGTACTAGAACCGCTTGAATCAAGTGGGAGTTAATCTTCCAGATAAGATAGTGATTGACAAAGTTCTGTAGTCACTATCACCAAGCTACTAGATATTTGTGATGAACTATAATATGCAAGGGATGACGAAAATGGTTCCCGAGTTCTTCGCGATGCTGAAATTGGCGAAGGTAGAAATCAAGAAAGAACATCAAGTGTTGATGGTTAACAAGACCGCTAGTTTCAAGAAAAAGGGCAAGGGAAAGAAAGGGAACTTCAAGAAGAATGGCAAGCAAGTTGCCTCTCCCATGAAGAAGTCCAAAGCTAGACCCAAGCCTGAAACTGCGTGCCTCTACTACAAAGGAAATGGTCACTGGAAGCGGAACTAACCCAAATACTTGGCGGATAAGAAGGATGGCAAAGTGAATAATGGTATATTTGATATACATGTTATTTATGTGTACCTTACTAGTGTTCGTAGTAGCCCCTGGGTATTTGATACCGGTCCAGTTGCTAAGATTAATAACTCGACATAGGAGTTGTAGAATAAATAGAGACTAGTTAAGGGCGAGGTGACGATGTGTGTTGGAAGTGATTCCAAGGTTGATACGATCACCATCGCACACTCCTCTACCCTCGGGGTTAGTGTTGAACCTAAATAAATGTTATTCGGTGTTTGCGTTGAGCATGAATATGATTTGATCATGTTTATTGCAATACGGTTATTCATTTAAGTCAGAGAATAATTGTTGTTCTGTTTACATGAATAAAACCTTCTATGATCAAACACCGAATGTGAATGGTTTATTGAATCTCGATCATAGTGATGCATGTATTCATAATATTGATGCCAAAAGATGCAAAGTTGATAATGATAGTGCAACATACTTGTGGCACTGCATTTTAGGTCATATCGGTGTAAAGCGCATGAAGAATCTCCATGCGGATAGACTTTTGGAATCATTTGATTTGATTCTGAATCATTTGATACTTGCGAACGATGCCTCCTGGGCAAGATGAGTAAAACTCCATTCTTCGAAACAATGGAGCAAGCTAATGACTTATTGGAAATAATACATACTGATGCGGTCTGATGAGTGTTGAAGCACATGGCGGGTATCGTTATTTTCTAACCTTCATAGATGATTTGAGTAGGTATAGGTATATCTACCTGATGAAACACAAGTCTGAAACGTTTGAAAAGTTCAAATTTTAGAGTGAAGTGGAGAATCATCATAACAAGAAAATAAAGTTTCTATGATCTGATCTTAGAGGCGAATATTTGAGTTACGAGTTTGGTCTTCATTTAAAATAATGTGGAATTGTTTCACAACTCACGCCACCTAGAACGCCACAACATAATGGTGTGTCCGAATGTCGTAACCGTACTTTATTAGATATAGTGCGATCTATGATGTCTGTTACTAATTTACCACTATCGTTTTTGGGGTTATGTATTAGAGACAGCTGCATTCACGTTAAATAGGGCACCATTTAAATCCGTTGAAACGACACCGTATGAACTATGGTATGGCAAGAGACCTAAGTTGTCATTTCTTAAAGTTTGGGGATGCGATGCTTGTCAAAATGCTTCAGCCTGATAAGCTCGAACCTAAATGGAGAAGTGCGTCTTCATAGGATATCCTAAAGAAATTATTGGTACACCTTCTACCACAGATCCAAAGGCAAGATCTTTTGTTGCTAATATTGGGTACTTTCTAGAGAAGGAGTTCTCTCTTGAAAGAAGTGAGTGGGAGGAAAGTAGAACTTGATGAGCTAATTGTACCTTCTCTTGAATTGGAGAGTAGCACATCACATAAATCTATTCCCGTGATGCCTACGTCAACTAGAGAGGAAGCTAATGATGATGATCATGAAACTTCGGACAAAGTTACTACTGAACCTTGTAGGTCGACCAGAGCACGATCCGCACTGATAACTCACAAGTATAGGGGATCGCAACAGTTTTCGAGGGTAAAGTATTCAACCCAAATTTATTGATTCGACACAAGGGGAGCCAAAGAATATTCTTGAGTATTAGCAACTGAGTTGACAATTCAACCACACCTGAGAGACTTAATATCTACAGCAAAGTATTTAGTAGCAAAGTAGTATGGAAGTAACGGTAACAGTGGCAAAAGTGATAGTGGCAATTTTGTAGCAATCGTAACAAGTGGCAACGGACAAGTAAATTAAGCAAAGATCAATATGTAAAAAGCTCATAGGCAATGGATCAATGATGGATAATTATGTTGGATGGCATTCATCATGCAACAGTTATAACCTAGGGTGACACAAAACTAGCTCCAATTCATCAATATAATGTAGGCATGTATTCCGAATATAATCATATGTGCTTATGGAAACGAACTTGCATGACATCTTTTATCCTACCCTCCCGTGGCAGCGGGGTCCTATTGGAAACTAAGGGATATTAAGGCCTCCTTTTAATAGAGAACCGGACCAAAGCATTAACACTTAGTGAATACATGAACTCCTCAAACTACGGTCATCACCAGGAAGTGTCCCGGCTATTGTCACTCCAGGGTTGCTGGATCATAACACGTAGTAGGTGACTATAACTTGCAAGATACGATCAAGAACACAAATATATTCATGAAAACATAATAGGTTCATATCTGAAATCATGGCACTTGGGCCCTAGTTACAAGCATTAAGCATAGCAAAGTCATAGCAACATCAATCTGAAAACATAGTGGATACTAGGGATCAAACCCTAACAAAACTAACTCGATTACATGGTAAATCTCATCCAACCCGTCACTGTCCAGCAAGCCTACGATGGGGTTACTCACACACGGCGGTGAGCATCATGAAATTGCTGATGGAGGATGGTTGATGATGAAGATGGGGACCACTTCCCCTCTCCGGAGCCCAAAACAAACTCTAGATCTACCCTCCCGAGGAAGAACAGGAGGCGGCGGCGGCTCCGTATCGTAAAACGCAATGAATCCTTCTCTCTGATTTTTTGCTCCCTGAAAGTGAATGTATGGAGTTGGAGTTGAGGTCGGTGGAGCTTCATGGGACCCACAAGACCAGAGGGTGCTCCATAGGGCGTGGGCGCGCCCTCCACCCTTCTGGACAGGGTGTGGGTCCCCTCTGGTTGATTCTTTTGCCAATAATTTTTATTTATTCCAAAAATAATCTCCTTGAAGTTTCAGGCCATTTCGAGAACTTTTATTTTTGCACAAAAATAACACCATGGCAATTCTGCTGAAAACAACGTCAGTCCGGGTTAGTTCCATTCAAATCATGCAAATTAGAGTCCAAAACAAGGGCAAAAGAGTTTAGAAAAGTAGATACGATGGAGATGTATCAACTCCCCCAAGCTTAACTCATTTCTTGTCCTCAAGCAATTCAGTTGATAAACTGAAAGTGACAAATAAAAACTTTTACAAACTCTGTTTGATCTTGTTGTTGCGAATATGTAAAGCCAACATTCAAGTTTTCCGCAAAGATTATGAACTAACGATATTCACCATAACATTTAGGTATCACATTTACTCATATCAATGGTATAATCAACTAGCGAGTAATAATAATAAATCTCAGATGACAAGACTTTCTCAAAACAATCATGATATGATATAACAAGATGGTATGTCGCTAGCCCTTTGTGAGACTGTAAAACATAAATGCAGAGCACCCGTGAAGATCAAGGACTCACTAGACATTGTAATTCATGGCAAAAGAGATCCAGTCAAAGTCATACTCAATATCAATTAACAACAATGCATACAAATGACAGTGGTGCTCTCTAACTGGTGCTTTTAATAAGAGGATGATGACTCAACATAAAAGTAAATAGATAGGCCCTTCGCAAAGGGAAGCAGGGATTTGCAGAGGTGCTAGAGCTTGAGTTTTTGAAACAGAGATAAATAATATTTTGAGCAGTATGGTTTCATTATCAACATAACAACCAAGAGATCTCGGTATCTTCCATGCTACATACATTATAGGCAGTTCCCAAATAGAATGGTAAAATTTATACTCCCCCACCACCAACAAGCACATTCCATGGCTGGTCCGACACAACGAGTACTGTCCAACTAACAATAATCCTGGGGGAGTTTTGTTTGCAATTATATTTTGATTTGATTTGAGCATGGGACTGGGCATCCCGATTACCAACCATTTTCTCGTGAATGATAATTGGAGTCCACTCATCATGAGAATAACCCACCTAGCATGGAAGATATAGACAACCCTAGTTGCTACATGAGCGACTCAAGTTAATACCAGGTACAAAATAGATTATCCTTTGAAGGTTTAGAGGTTGGCACATGCAAATTTACTTGGAACGGCGGGTAAATACCGCATATAGGTAGGTATGGTGGACTCATATGGAACAACTTTGGGTTTATGGA
Source organism: Triticum aestivum (assembly GCF_018294505.1). Classification (NCBI taxonomy): domain Eukaryota; kingdom Viridiplantae; phylum Streptophyta; class Magnoliopsida; order Poales; family Poaceae; genus Triticum; species Triticum aestivum. The sequence goes on along the minus strand of NC_057801.1, from coordinate 581,210,553 downwards.
AGTGAATGCACAAGCAGTATTCCTGCTTAGTACAAGTGAAGGCTAGAAAAAGACTGGGAAGCGACCAACTAGAGAGCGACAACAGTCATAAACATGCATTAAGATTAACCAACACTGAGGCAAGCATGAGTAGGATATAAATCACCATGAACATAAATATCGTGGAGGCTATGTTGATTTTGTTTCAACTACATGCGTGTACATGTGCCAAGTCAAGTCACATGAATCATTCAAAGGAGGATACCATCTTATCATACTACAGCTTCAATAGCATGTTGGCACGCAAGGTAAATCATTATAAACTCCTAGCTAATTAAGCATGGCATGAGTAATTATAGTCTCTAATTTTCATTGCAAACATGTTTCATTCATAATAGGCTGAATCGAAAATGATGAACTAATCATATTTACAAAAACAAGATAGCTCGAGTTAATACCAGCTTTTCCTCCTCAATCATTTCATCATATATCGTCATTATTGCCTTTCACTTGCACGACCGAACGGTGTGGATAATAATAATAGTGCACGTGCATTGGACTAAGCTGGAATCTACAAACATTTATCCAAAGGAGAAGACAAGGTAATATGGGCTCTTTGTTAGATCAACAATAATGCATATGAGAGCCACTCTCATTTTCATCGTGGTCTTCTCCTCTCGACCCCCAAAGAAAAGAAAAGAATTTCAGAGAAACACACTAAAATGTTTTTGGAGTTTTTGTTTTCTGAAGGAAGTAAACCTAGAACGAGAAAAACTATTTACATGGGAAAGCTGCCAACAAGCAAAAGAAGAACGAGAAATCCTTTGGGTTTTTCTTTTAGTACTACTACAAAGTAAACATGGAAAGTAAACTAGCTAGAAGCTACAACTATTTTTTCGGTTTTTCTCAAAGTTCTTCAAACACACAAGAAGAAAGTGAGCAAAAGAAAGTAAACTAGCATGCACAATAGAATGAAAAAGTATGAACACCGACAACTAGAATGAGTGTGTGAACATGAATGTAATGTCGGTGAGAAATACGTACTCCCCCAAGCATAGGCTTTTGGCCTAAGTTGTTCTAAGCTGATGGATCAAAGTAGCCCTCTCCGGTGTACTGAGGAGGATCCTGGGTGTTCCACTGGTTAGCGAGCTCCTGTGGCTCCCAGTGATAAATAGACTCCTGATATGGATCAGGTGATGGCTCTGGCTCAGGAACTGGGGATCGCGTCCCCTCCTAGTATGCGTAGATGTCTGTGGGCAAAATGAAGTACCTACCTGAATGAATATCGAACAAAGAAGGTGCAGGTAAGGTAATAATCTAACAAGTCTTCTCGCTAAATACAAGGTTATAGAGTCTCTTGTCATCATCTTTCTTAGTAAAATCATGTGCTACCATACTGCCATAATCTAAGTATGTAGTCGGCAACAACTTATCCTCTTTTTCATCGAGCCTAACATGTATTTCAAAGCGTTTAGCAACATGGGAGGCATATATACCTCCAAAGATAGGACCCTTCATATGGTTTAAACTCAACCATCGAGCAACCATAGCGCCCAAACTGAAAGATTTATCACAAAGTAAAGCATGGCGAAAAATAGCAAGGTCAGGGGCACTAAGGTTTCCACTCTCCCCGTGACCAATTAAACACCTCCAGGCAAATAATGAGTAGTAGCACAAAACAGGAAAAATGTAAACTAGACACCCTCGCTTCCGACACCTTTTGCCTTTCCCCTACGGTAACTTCATTAATAAAATCTTACACATCAGTAGGACGTGGTTCCTCAACGCTGCCCTCAAAAGGTAATTTGCAAACCTCACAAAAATCATAAAGCGTCATCTGCTTATGCTCATCATATAAATAAAATTCTACCGCGGGTGGTGATATCCTAGCATGAAAATGAAAATTTTGCACAAAAGTATTACTGAGTAGGAGGTACTGGTCACACTGGTCGTGGAGGACGGCAGTGATGCCTGCATTCTCAGGCAAGTAATAGAAATCCTCATAAATTCCGGCTGCTTCCAAGAATGCATCACTTGGCCATTCACATGGCCGAACCTCCGCGGTGCGAGGAAGGTTGTACTTGGGCTTTTCCTTCTCTTCATTTTCTTTTTCCTTCGAACCCTGACTTGAAGAGCCCCTCAACAATCTCCTCGTAATTTTCTTCCTCTAATTTTTTTGAAATTTTTAGTGACTCAAAATAAAAGTGAACCTCAACAAAATTGAAAGCAACTACTCCTACAAGTGTATACAGACTATATCCTGCATCAAAACTACTTTGGACCATATAAATTTGACATGCAAGCTCAAGAATAGGGTCACAATAGCAGCAAAAATTTGCAATAAATAAAGAAGCAGAACAAAAACTAATTGGACCATTGGAGGAGTCACATACCGAAGAACGATCCCTCAAAGCAGTTTTGTCAATGGAGCTTTGCACAAGGAGATTGAAAATGGCAGCAAAATGAGCAAGAACATGGGTTTGAGCTAGGGGATGATTTTTTCTAGAGGAAGACGAAGTGGATGGGTGCTGGAATAAGTGAGGGGGCCAACGTGGGACCCACAAGACAGGGGGCGTGCCCAAGGGGGTAGGGCGCACCTCCCATCCTAGTGGCCCACTAGTGATGCCCCCTGGTGTGTTCTTAGTGCCAGAAATTCTAAAATATTCTATAAAAATCATACTAAATTTTCAGGGCATTTGGAGAACTTTTATTTTCGGGACATTTTTTATTTCACGGATAATTCAGAAAACAGACAGATACTACTACTTTTGCTTTATTTAATCCAAATAATAGAAAGTAAAAGGAGGGTACAGAAAGTCGTGCTTTCTAAATTCATCCATCTCATGCTCATCAAAAGGAATCCATTAACAAGGTTGATCAAGTCTTATTAACAAACTTCTTTAGAATAACATGAAACCGGAGAATTTTCGAATAACACTATGTTACCTCAATGGGGATATGCATGTCCCCAACAATAAGAATATCATATTTATTTTTGATAGTAGGAAGAGGGAATTCAAAACCTCCAATGGTAATAGTTGAAATTTTTCCAATAGAATTGATACTATGAACTTGAGGTTGTTTCTTCGAAAAGTGTACCATATGCTCATTACCATTAACATGAAAAGTGATATTGCCTTTGTTGCAATCAATAACAGCCCCTGCAGTATTCAAAAAGGGTCTACCAAGGATGATCGACATACTGTCGTCCTCGAGAATATCAAGAATAAGAAAGTTCGTTAATATAGTAACGTTTGCAACCACAATAGACACATCCTCACAAATACCGATGGGTATGGCAGTTGATTTATCAGCCATTTTCAAAGATATTTCAGTAGGTGTCAACTTATTCAAATCAAGTCTATGATATAAAGAGAAATGCATAACACTAACACCGTCTCCAAGACACATAAAGCAGTTTTAACATAGTTTCTTTTAATGGAGCATGGTATAGTTGGTACCCTTGGATCTCCTAGTTTCTTTGGTATTCCACCCTTAAAAGTATAATTAGCAAGCATGGTGGAAATTTCAGCTTCTAGTATCTTTCTTTTGTTAGTGAAAATATCTTTCATATACTTAGCATAAGGAGGTATTTTAAGCATATCAGTCAAACGCATACACAAGAAGATAGGTCTAATCATTTCAGCAAAGCGCTCAAAATCCTCATCATCCTTTTTCTTGGATGGCTTAGGAGGAAAAGGCATGGGTACCCATGGTTCACTTTCTTTACTGTGCTTCCTAGCAATGAAGTCTCTCTTATCATAACGTTGATTCTTTGATTGTGGGCTATCAAGATCAACAACAGGTTCAATCTATACATCATTATCATTACTAGCTTGAGCATCAACATGAACATCATCATTAACATTATCACTAGGTTCATGTTCATTACCAGATTGTGTCTCAGCATTAGAAATAGAAATATCATTGGAATTCTCAGGTGTGTCAATAACAGGTTCACTAGAAGTATGCAAAGTCTTATCAGTTTTATTTTTATTTTTCTTAGAAGGACTAGGTGTATTAGTATTAATTCTCTGAGAATATTGCTCAACCCTCTCAAGATGGCCCTCAGAATACAAAGGTTCTTGGGTCATTTTACCACCTCTAGTTATAACCCTAACAACATTATCATTGTTCTAACAATTCAACTCATTAAGCAAATCATCATGTGCCTTAAATAGTTGTTCTACTTGAGTTGTAACCATGGAAGCATGCTTACTAATAAGCATAAGATCATTAACTGTTCTACTCATATAATCACCCAAGTGGTCAAGCATGTAAGCATTACATTTCAATTGTCTACTAACATAAGCATTGAAATTTTCTTGTTTAACAATAAAATTATCAAACTCATCCAAGCATAGACTAGCAGACTTATTATGAGGAATATCACCTTCATCAAATCTATAGAGAGAATTTACCTCTACTACCTGTGTTGGGTTATCAAGACCATGTATTTCTTCAATAGGTGGTAGATTCTTAACATCTTCAGCTTTAATACCTTTTTCTTTCATAGATTTCTTTGCCTCTTGCATATCTTCAGGACTAAGAAATAGAATACCCCTTTTCTTCAGAGTTCGCTTAGGAGTTGGTTCAGGAAGTATCCAATCATTATCATCACTCAATATATTATTCAATAGCAATTCAGCTTGCTCAATAGTTCATTCCCTGAGAACACAACCAGCACAACTATCTAGGTGGCCCCTAAAAGCATCATTTAGTCCATTATAAAAGATATCAAGTATTTCATTTTTCTTGAGAGGATGATCAGGCAAAGCATTAAGTAATTGGAGAAGCCTCCCCCAAGCTTGTGGGAGACTCTCTTCTTCAATTTGCACAAAGCTAAATATTTCCTGTAAGGCAACTTGTTTCTTATGAGCAGGAAAATATTTTGCAGAGAAGTAGTAAATCATATCCTGGGGACTACGCACACAAGCAGGAGCAAGAGAATTAAACCATATCTTAGCATCACCCTTTAGTGAGAAAGGAAACAACTTAATAATATAGTAACACCGAATTTTTTCCTCATGAGCAAATAGGGTGGCTATATCATTTAGTTTAGTAAGATGTGCCACAACCATTTCAGATTCATAACCATAGAAAGGATCATATTCAACCAAAGTAATTATCTCAGGATTGATAGAGAATTCATAATCCTTATCAGTGACAAAGATAGGCGAAGTAGCAAACTTATGATCATATTGCATTCTAGCATTCAAAGACCTATCTTTCAGCTTAGCTAACCGTTTCTTAAGATCATCTCTATTATTGCAAGCAAGACAGTCTCGAGCAATTTCCTCATCCATAATATAACCCTCAGGTACAACAGGCAATTCATATCTAGAGGGAGAATCATAATCTTCAGTTTCAATAATATCATCAGTTTCAGTAATTTCATTCTCTCTAACCCTAGCAAGTTGTTCATCAAGAAATTCACCTAGTGGCACAGTATTATCAAGCAAAGAAGTATTATCTTCATAAGCATCATGCTTAGCAGAAGTGGCATCATCAATAACATGCAGCATATCAGAATCAATAGGAGGTGTAAGTGTCACAAGCTTACTCAAAACAAAAGGTGAATCAAGTGCGGAGCTAGATGGCACTTCCTTACCTCCCCTCTTGGTAGAAGGACAAATCTTGGTTTTGTTGTCTTTGAGATTCCTCATAGTGATCAACAGATATATATCCCAAGTGACTCAGAGAATAGAGCTATGCTCCCCAGCAACAGCGCCAGAAAAAGGTCTCAATAACCCACAAGTATAGGGGGTCGCAATAGTTTTCGAGGGTAAAGTATTCAACCCAAAATTATTGATTCGACACAAGGGGAGCCAAAGAATATTCTCAAGTATTAGCAGCTGAGTTGTCAATTCAACCACACCCGAAAGACTTAATATCTGCAGCAAAGTAGTATGGAAGTAACGATAACGGTGGCAAAAGTGATAGTGGCAGTTTGTAGCAATCGTAGCAGTGGCAACGGAAAAGTAAATTAAGCAAAGATCAATATGTAAAAAGCTCGTGGGCAATGGATCAATGATGGATAATTATGTCGGATGGCATTCATCATGCAACAGTTATAACCTAGGGTGACACAGAACTAGCTCCAATTCATCAATATAATGTAGGCATGTATTAGTTGGGAAACGTAGCATGCAATTTCAAAAAAATTCCTACGCTCATGCAAGATCTATCTAGGATATGCATAGCAACGAGAGGGGGAGAGTGTGTCCATGTACCCTTGTAGACCGAAAGCGGAAGCGTTTGTTAATGCAGTTGATGTAGTCGAACTTCTTCTCGTTCCGACCAATCAAACACCAACGTACGGCACCTCCGAGTTCTACACATGTTCAGCTTGATGACGTCCCTCGAACTATTGATCCAGCAAAGTGTTGAGGGAGATTTGTGTCAGCACAACGGCGTGGTGTCGGTGATGGTGAAGTGATCCACGCAGGGCTTCACCTAAGCACTACGTGAATATGACCGGAGGCGTAAACTGTGGAGGGGGGCGCCGCACACGGCTAGGAATCAATGATGTGTGTTCTAGCGGTGCTCCCCCCCCCACATATATATAGGTGGGAGAGGGAGAGGGGCAACAAGGGGCTCCTCATGTAGGAGTATCCTACTTGGGCGCCTCCCACAAGTCGGGCTCCCCCCTTCCATAAGTGTCGAGGGGGAAGGAAGGAGGAGGGGGAGGGAAGGAAGGGGCAGGCCGAATCCCTCCCCTTCCTTCTCTCTTCCCATCCCCCCCCCAATTAGGCCAACATGGGGGTGCACTAGCCCCTTATGGGCTGGTCTGTCTCCCTCTTGGCCCATTAGGCCCATGTAGTTTGCCGAGGGTTGCCCGGAACCCCTTCTGGTGACCCGATACATACCCGGTACCCCTGGAACAGTTTGGCTGTCCGAATACTATCGTCCTATATATGAACCTTTACCTCTAGACCATTTCGAGACTCCTCGTCATGTCCGTGATCTCATTCGGGGCTCCAAACAACATTCGGTCACCAAATCACATAACTCATATAATACAAATCGTCATCAAACGTTAAGCGTGCGGACCCTATGGGTTCAAGAACTATGTAGACATGACCGATACACCTCTCTGCTCAATAACCAATTGCAGAACCGGGATGCCCATATTGGCTCCCACATATTCTACGAAGATCTTTATCGGTCGAACCGTTATGACGACATACGTTATTCCCTTTGTCATCCGTATGTTACTTGCCCAAGATTCAATCGTGGTATCTTCATACCTAGTCCAATATCCTTACCGGCAAGTCTCTTTACTCGTTCCGTAATGCATTATCCCACAACTAACTCATTAGTCACATTGCTTGCAAGGCTTCTTATGATGTGCATTACCGAGAGGGCCCAGAGATACCTCTTTGATACTCGGAGTGACAAATCCTAATCTCGATCTATGCCAACACAACAAACACCTTTGAAGATACCTTTAGAGCATATTTATAATCACCCAGTTACATTGTGACATTTGATAGCACACAAGGCATTCCTCCGGTATCTGAGAGTTGCATAATCTCATAGTCGGAGGAATATGTATTTGACATGAAGAAAGCAGTAGCAATAAAACTGAACGATCATTATGCTAAGCTAACGGATGGGTCTTGTCCATCACTTCATTCTCCTAACAATGTGATACCATTCATCAAATGACAACACATGTCTATGGCTAGGAAACTTAACCATCTTTGATTAACAAACTAGTCAAGTAGAGGCATACTAGGGACACGGTGTTTTGTCTATGTATCCACACATGTATCAAGTTTCCAGTTAATACAATTATAGCATGAACAATAAACATTTATCATGAATAAGGAAATATAAAATAACAACTTTATTATTGCCTCTAGGGCATATTTCCTTCAGTATTCCGAATATAGTCATACGTGCTTATGGAAAAGAACTTGCATGACATCTTTTGTCTTATCCTCATGTGGTAGCGGTGTCCTATTGGAAACTAAGGGATATTAAGGCCTCCTTTTAATAGAGAACCGGGCCAAAGCATTAGCACTTAGTGAATACATGAACTTCTCAAACTATGGTCATCACTGGGAAGTGTCCCGACTATTGTCACTCCGGGGTTACCGGATCATAACACGTAGTAGGTGACCATAACATGCAACATAGGATTAAGAACACAAATATATCCATGAAAACATAAAGAGTTCAGATATAAAATCATGGCACTCGGGCCCTAGTGACAAGCATTAAGCATAGCAAAGTCATAGCAACACCAATCTCAGAACATAGTGGATACTAGCGATCAAACCCTAACAAAACTAACTCGATTACATGGTAAATATCATCCTACCCCTCACCGTCCAGCAAGCCTACTATGGGATTACTCACACACAGCGGTGAGCATCATGAAATTGGTGATGGAGGATGGTTGAGGATGACGATGGTGATGATTTCCCCTATCCGAAGCCCAAAATGGACTCTAGATCTGCCCTCCAGAGGAAGAACGGGAGGCAGCAGCGGCTCCGTATCGTAAAACACGATGAATCCTTCTCTCTATTTTTTTCTCCCCGAACGTGAATATATGGAGTTGGAGTTGAGGTTGGTGGAGCTTTGTGGGACCCACAAGACAATAGGGCGCGCCTTTCACCCTTGTGGATAGGGTGTGGGTCCCCTCTGGTTGATTCTTTCGCCAATATTTTTTATTTATTCCAGAAATAATCTATATGAAGTTTTAGGTCATTCTGAGAACTTTTATTTCTGCACAAAAATAACACCATGGGAATTCTACTGAAAACAGCGTCAGTCCGGGTTGGTTCCATTCAAATCATGCAAATTTGAGTCCAAAACAGGAGCAAAAGAGTTTGGAAAAGTAGATACGATGGAGACGTATCATGCACCAGAGTGGTACGGTAATCCTGTCCTGGAAGTCATGTTATTAGACCATGGCGAACCTATGAACTATGAAGAAGCTATGATGAGCCCAGATTCCGATAAATGGCTTGAGCCATGAAATCTGAGAAAGGATCCATGTATGAGAAAAAAGTCTGGACTTTGGTGGATTTGCCTGATGATCGGCAAGCCATAGAGAATAAATGGATCTTCAAGAAGAAGACTGACACTGATGGTAATGTTACTGTCTACAAAGCTCGACTTGTCACAAAAGGTTTTAGACAAGTTCAAGGAGTTGACTATGATGAGACTTTCTCACCCGTAGCGATGCTAAAGTCTGTCCGAATCATGTTAGCAATTGCGCATTTTATGATTATGAAATCTGGAAAATGAACGTAAAATTTGCATTCCTTAATGGATATCTTAAAGAAGAGTTGTATATGATGCAACTAGAAGGTTTTGTCAATCCTAGAGGTGCTAACAAAATGCGCAAGCTCCAGCGATCCATCTATGTACTGGTGCAAACATCTCGGAGTTGGAATATACGCTTTGATGAGGTGATCAAAGCATATGGTTTTATAGAGACTTACGTTGAAGCCTGTATTTACAAGAAGTGAGTGGGAGCTCTGTAGCATTTCTAATATTATATGTGGATGACATATTATTGATTGGAAATGATATAGAATTTCTGGATATCATAAAAGGATACTTGAATAAGAATTTTTCAATGAAAGACCTCGGTGAAGCTACTTAGATATTGGGCATGGAAATCTATAGAGATAGATCAAGATGCTTAATGGGACTTTCACAAAGCACATACCTTGACAAATTTATTGAAGGAGTTCAAAATAGATCAGTCAAAGAAAGGGTTCTGGCCTGTATTCAAGGTGTGAAGTTGAGTAAGACTCAAAACCCGAACACGGAGAAGATAGAGAGAGAATGAAAGTCATTTCCTATGCCTCAGCCATAGGTTCTAGAAAAGTATGTCATGTTGTGTACCAAACCTGGTGTGTACCTTGTCATGAGTTTGGCAAGGGGGTACAATATTGATCCAAGAGTAGATCACTACATAGCGGTCAAAATTATCCTTAGTTACCTAAGAGGACTAATGAGATATTTCTTGGTTATGGAGGTGATAAAGAGTTCGTCGTAAAGGGTTACGTTGATTCAAGCATTGATGCTGATTTAGGTGACTCTAAGTCTCAATCTGGATACATATTGAAAGTGGGAGCAATTAGCTAGAGTACCTCCATGCAGAGCTTTGTAGACATAGAAATTTGCAAAATACATATGGATCTTAATGTGATAGACCCGTTAACTAAACTTCTCTCACAAAGCAAAACATAATCACACCTTAGTACTCTTGGGTGTTAATCACATGGCGATGTGAACTAGATTATTGACTCTAGTAAACTCTTTGGGTGCTGGTCACATGGCGTGAACTATGGGTGTTAATCACATGGTGATGTGAACTAGATTATCGACTCTAGTGCAAGTGGGAGACTGATGGAAATATGCCCTAGAGGCAATAATAAAATGGTTATTATTATATTTCATTAATCATGATAAAGGTTTATTATTCATGCTAGAACTGTATTGACCAGAAACTTAAATACATGTGTGGATACATAAACAAATACCGTTTCCCTAGTGAGCCTCTACTTGACTAGCTCATTGATCAAAAGATGGTTAAGGTCTCCTCACTATAGGCATGAGTTGTCATCTGATAACGGGATTACATCATTAGGAGAATTATGTGATGGACAAGACCCATTCGTTAGCTTAGAATAACGATCATTTAGTTTATTGCTATTGCTTTCTTCATGTCAAATACACATTCCTTCGACTATGAGATTATGCAACTTCCGAATACCGGAGGAATGCCTTGTGCGCTATCAAACGTCACAACATAACTGGGTAATCATAAAGATGATCTACAGGTATCTCCGAAGGTGTTTGTTGAGTTTTCACAGATCGAGATTAGGATTTGTCACTCCGAGTATCTGAGAGGTATCTATGAGCCCTCTAGGTAATACATATCATAAGCTTGCAAGTAAATGACTAAGGAGTTAGTCACGAGGTGATGTATGACAGAATGAGTAAAGAGGCTTGCCGGTAACGAGATTGATCTAGGTATAGAGATACCGATGATCGAATCTTGGGCAAGTAACATACCGATGGACAAAGGGAATTGTGTATGTCGTCATAACGGTTCGACCGATAAAGATCTTCATAGAATATGTAGGAGCCAATGTGGGCATCCAGGTTCCGCTATTGGTTATTGACCAGAGAGGTGTCTCGGTCATGCCTACATAGTTCTCGAACCCATAGGGTCCGCACACTTAACATTTGTTGACGATATAGTGTTATATAAATTATATGATTTGGTGACCGAATGTTGTTCGGAGTCCCGGATGAGATCACGGACATGACGAGGTGTCTCGAAATGGTGGAGAGGTAAAGATTGTGTGACGCCCGAATACTTAAGCTACAGTGAACCTCTGCTAATGATGCCACGTCACCTCGAATTACTGTTCCTAACCTCGCGTTAGTTCGAAACCGATTCTAATTCAGATTAAAAATTAGGCAAACAACAAAAGCTTTCAAATAAACTAAAATGTTCAGGTCATGCCAGATAATGCATAGGTGATTATGCTGGTGAAACCAAACTTTTATGAAATGCTTAACTGCACTAAAATGATTTAAGCAGTAGCAAACCTAATTATTTAAATGCCTTTACTAATTAATAAAATATCAAACTAAATTATTTGGGGACTAGAGTTTTTGTGCCGGTGAACTAACTTGAATTACTAAATTAGGTGCCAAGTATATATTTTTACAAAAACTAAAACAACAGGAAACAAAGACAGAATAAAATAAAAGAAAATAAAACAAAACAAGCAATAAAAATAAAAGAAAGGAACCCTCCCCCCTGCTGGGCCGTGGCCCAGCTGGCAATCGTGCTAACCAGGCTTGCCCAGCCGCGCCCCACCCGCTCCCCATAATTCCCCCTGGGAAAACCCTAGCCCGACCGCACTACAACACTCCCTCCCGATCCCCATCTCTCCCCTCGTTGTCCCCCACCTCACACCGCATGCACTTACACGCACGCATCATGCCTGGGAGAGGAGCTCCCCATGCCCGATCCCCTCGCCAACCACGACGCATCCGCCGTGTCTCCCTCTGCTTCTCCTGCTGCAGAGCATCGCCGCCGTCGCGAGTTTCCCCTCCATTGTCATGTCTCCTCCGCCCCATCGCTGTCTTCCCCGCACCGTCGAGGCCGCCAACCGCCGGTAGCGAAGGCCGCCCCACTCCACGGCCTCCTCATCACGGCTCCTCTTCCTCCGCACCTCTACTTCACCCTCGTGCATGCCGGCTTGTCTGGCCACCGGACCTCATCGGCAGGGTCCCCCCGTCCTCCCCGAGCGCTTCCCCGACATGTCCCGAGCTTGCCCCTGTGCTCCATGTGAGAAACCACCACGATTCCCCTTCCCTCCTGATTTCCCCTCTTCTCAGACGGCGTAGTGTCGTGCATGCCTTCCCTGTGCTCACGCCGACCGCGCCCAACGCACGCGGGAGCCCTGCCCGTCACCCCTTCTCGCCTAGCCTCGACCAAGCGCGCTCCTATGCTCGCTCGCCCATGCGCGCTCGCCCAACTGCGCGCGACCACGTCGCCGCTTGGCCATCGACGTTGTCGTAGTTCCTGGTCATCTCCGACCACACTGACACCATAGATAGATGCACCGCGCTGTCCGCATCGCGTGGAGCCTCATGGGCGACAAGTTAGTCATCGAAGACGTTGTCGGCGTTCCTCCGTTGTGCTATGTGGCTGCCGGCGTTCGAACCGTCGGGTGTGTCACCGATGCGTGGGCCCATGCTGACGAGTTACGTATTAGTTTGGGCCTAATCTTGTTTAGTGCTAAACCATAACCTAAAGCACTCACTGACCTTTGGATCGACAAGTTAACTAATTTAACTAAAACTATTAAAAAGCCATTTTAAAATGTGTACCTATGACACATGGGTCCCACTGGCCCCATTGACCAGTCAAACCACTGACTGGGATAACCCAGTCAGTGGCATGCGGGTCCGACAAACATTGTTCACTGTTTGACCAAGTCAACAGTAAATGCTGAGTCAGCAATTGACCAGGCCCACTGTCAGCCTCACTAGGACATCCCTAGGTACACTTCTCTATGTATCCATAGCAATTAAGTAATTATTGTTTTTCGAATTAAATTAAATGCAGTAATTAGAAAATGATTAAAATTTTAAAAGTTAATATAAAATAAGCGGTAACTCAGATGAAAATACTTTGTACATGAAAGATGCTCAGAACGACGAGACGAATCCGGATACAAAGCCCGTTCGTCCGCCACACATCCCTAGCATAGAGAACACACAACTTTCCCCCTCCGGTTCATCTATCCGAAAACGCGAAACACCGGGGATACTTTCCTAGATGTTTCCCCCCTTTGCCGGTACCATCTACTGCCACGTTAGGGCACACCTAGCACGGCTCATTGTCATGCCATGCATCTTCATGCTTATGTTTGCATTGTATTTATTGTTTCTTCCCCCTGTTCATTCCGAGAGACTACGAGACTGACGCTGCTACTGCCCCGTTCGACTATGGAGATGACGACCCCTCCTTCTTGCCAGAGCAACCAGGCCCAGATATCACCTATTCTTCCTTCTACTGCTTGCATCGGAGTAGTGTAGCATGTTACTGTTCGGCTAATCCTATTCTGTTGCATAGCCTGTCATTGTTGCTACAGTTGCTGATACCTTACCCACAATCCTAAATGCTTAGTATAGGATGCTAGTTTATTGTCAGTGGCCTACATTCTGGTCAGTCTGCCTTGCTATACTATCGGGTCGTGATCACTCAGAAGGTGATCACCGGTATATACTATACATACATACATACTATACAGATGGTGACTAAAGTCGGGTCGGCTTACAGAGTACCCGCAAGTGATTCAGATATGGGAGCTGAAAGGACAGGTGGTTCCATCCAGGTAATGGTGGGCCTGGATTCTCGATGGCCCCCCGAGTGCTAGTTTGAGGTGGAGCGACAGGGCAGGTTAAGACCACCTAGGAGACAGGTGGGCCTGGCCCTGGTCGGCGTCTGCGGTTACTTCAAAATAACACGCTTAATGAGATCTTGGTATTTGATCTGAGTCTGGCCACTGGCCTATACGCACTAACCAACTACGCTGGAACAGTTATGGGCACTCGACGTCGTGGTATCAGCCGAAGCCTTCTTGATGTCAGCGACTGAGCGATGGGTGCCGGGTTGGACCGCGTAACGCAACTTCCTTTGTTGTGCCTAGGTCTGCTCACCGGCCACGTACGCAACGTGCAGGTGTGCAATGGGTGATGGGCCCAGACCCCTGCGCGCATAGGATTTAGACCGGCATGTTGACCTCTTTGTTGTGCCTAGGTAGGGCGGCGACGTGTTGAACTTCCGAGGCCGGGCATATCCCAGGAAAGTGTGTCCGGCCAGAGGGACCGAGCGTGTTGGGAAATGTGGTGCACCCCTGTAGGGAAGTTTATCTATTCAAATAGTTGTGTCCCTCGGTAAAAGGACGACCCAGAGTTGTACCTTGACCTTATGACAACTAGAACCGGATACTTAATAAAAACACACCCAGACAAGTTCCAGAGACAACCTAGTGATCGCTTTCCCATAGGGAGACGAGGGGAGGATCGCCGGGTAGGATTATGCTATGCGATGATACCTGCTGGACTTTAATCTACTATCTTCTACATGCTGCAAGATGGAGGCGGCCAGAAGTGTAGTCTTCGATAGGACTAGCTATCCCCTCTTATTCTAGCATTCTGCAGTTTAGTCCCTCTTATTCTAGCATTATGGCATTCTTGCATTCTGTAGTGTAGCTCCTTGCTTGCGAGTACTTTGGATGAGTACTCACGGTTGCTTTGCTCCCTCTTTCCCCCCTTTTCCCTCTTTTTCTCGGATGCCGCAACCAGACGTTGGAGCCCAGGAGCCATACGCCACCATCGACGATGACTCCTACTACATTGGAGGTTCCTACTACTACGTGTAGGCCCCTGACGATGACCAGGAGTAGTTTAGGAGGATCCCAGGCAGGAGGCATGCACCTCGCTCGATCTGTATCCTAGTTTATGCTAGCCATCTTATGGCTACTTGTTTAACTTATGTCTGTACTTAGATATTGTTTCTTCCGCTGACTCGTTTTTGTTCGAGCACTTGTATTCGAGCCCTCGAGGCCCCTAGCTTGTAATATGATGCTTGTATAACTTATTTTACTTTTAGAGTTGTATTGTGATATCGTCCCGTGAGTCCCTGATCTTGATCGTACACATTTGCGTGCATAATTAGTGTACAATTGAATCGGGGGCGTCACAAGTTGGTATTAGAGCCAACTTCCTATAGGAATCCACCTTCCACACTCCTTGGCCGAAGTCGAGTCTAGTAATTTCAAAACTTTTACTAACATGGTTGTGTGTCTTACGGGCCCATGTCGCCATTGGGTGGTATTAGGATCTTTTATTCCTCATCTATACTCTGGGACTCTGATCTCTCTTCTATTTGGGTTAAATGATTTTGTTAACTCTAACTCTAGGTTCTCGTAGTTACTTCCTCCCAGAGAGCCCTCACTCCAGATGATTGCTTTCTACACCGAAGGATTCCGAAGATACTCTTCGATGTTCTCTCGAGACTTTGTGCCAGTTTCTTTCTTTTGCAATTCCCTACCACCAAAATATCCCTATGGATAAATACATACACATGTCGTTCTTACTTTTATTCTGAGTTGATCTTGTTATTACAAGATACCCCGAAATTCTCTCTATTCCTTTGAGCTTACTGCCTTGCAGTTCTTTCTACATGAATACCCCCTACGGATAATTCCTCGCACTTAGCGAGTATACGTTGTTTCCCTGTTGTTCATATGATTTACAAGACACATCAAAATACTATCTGATCTTTCGGTAATCCTCTGCCCGCTATTGCTCTGCAAATACTTGTCTGCTTGCATTATGGTTGCGTTCCACATGGCGAGAAATATTCATTAGTATCCTTCATCATTATAATTTTGAGCTCCTTGATTATATATGTTACGATTGCTCACAATCCTCAGTCGAATCCTCGAATTTATCCTTCTGGCTCAGACATCATTTTGACTAGGAGCTGGTTCTCGACCAACCAAATTGCCATCGATTGTACCCCTAAGCCTACCCAACTTATCCATTCTTAATTAGAGCGATTGCCTCTAATCCCTTGATTTGGAAATCATAATTCTTTAGCTTTTTGAGCTTTGAATTAGTCAATTGTTTCTATAATCTGATCTCCTTGCATTGCTTCTCCCCCTGGTTGAGTACCGATGCTCACATCAGATCCCCTAAGGACCGCCGAAACCTTTGTTGGCTTTTATCTGATAGCGTCCTGTCCGGGGTTCGGTGCGACATATGCTAATGGATGGCTTATCATGGTGGGAGCGAGTAGAACATCGCCAGTGCCTGGAAGCGGGATGAGGCATAGACACGAACGTCGACGTACTTTACCCAGGTTGGGGGCTCTCCTTGGAGATAATACCGCTACTCCTGCTCTGCGGGGTCTCCGTATGATCACTAAGGCACAAGTGATACAAAGGTGCTCCTTGAGCTTTCTGCTAGAGGTAGGCGAAGGCAAGGCTAGCTCTCTCCTGCCCTAGGGGAATGGCTAGTTCTAAGGGAATGGGAACCCTTTGCATGGGTGCCCTGGGGGGTTTATATAGGCCTACCCCCCGGGGGTACAATGGTAATCCAGCCGGGTGTTGGGCCCGACTTTCAGCGTCTTCGGCCTCCGGCTTCTCCATCGACTATTGGGGCCCACTGCCTGGTGGGCCCTGTCGGCTGGTCTAGTATGGAGCCGACAGGCCGCTCCCGCTGCTGGCGGGCCTGGTCGGCGGCTGCTCACTGTAGCCGTGCTGTTAATGACGTGGGCTTGGTCAGCCCAGTGTGGCTACAGTCCCGCCGCCTGGCGGGTGATCGCTGTAGCCACACCTGGTCTTATCAGGTTAATGGTGCACTTGCTTCAGGGGAAAGGACGGCCGCCTGCTGGAGGCCGGCCTTCCCCTGGTCCAACTGGTTCGGCATCCGCCGTCTTATGTGGCGTCACTGCCCGATAGGGACCGCAGCCTGCGGGCCGTACCGACAGGAGGGAGCGGCAACAGTGCCATGTCGTGCGGAGATCTCCGCCTGTACGGGGCACTGTGGCCGCGCCTAGCCGTGATTTGGGGGTGAGGGGCTCCACTGTAGCCATGCTCCACCTCATCCTCTTGAGGGGGGCACAAACTCTGAGGGCGCCAGGTGGCCGCCTGCATGACGTTGCCCTCTCTGGGAGCTGGCCGTCTTGAGCCGGCCGCTCTTGGTGCCATCGGCTGGTGGTTGGCCGTCCTCTGGTGGCCGACCGTTGAGCCAGCCGGCCCCCTGAGGGCGGTGCTTCAGCTCGGGTCGCTGTGGGGTGAAGCTGGCCCAAACTTTTGTCATGTCCAAGGGCTCGGGTGTGGCTACCCATGGCCCATTACTCCGATAGTAGTCCCCGAAGCCGGTGAGGCGTTGTGGTCGAGGGGTCGCGAAGTCTCAATGGCTTCCCCCCTCGCCGAGCTCCAGGAGAATGTTCGATCCGCCTTGTGGTGTGCCGACTGCTGGAGCTGGCTTTGACAAGGCAGGATCGTCGGTCAATTTTGAACTCCAAGGCAGGAAAACAGGTGGCGTGCCTACTAAGCTTCCCAGTGTCGCCTCCCGCTACAACCACGCCACGCGGCACGCGCCGACCCGACCAGCCTGCCACCCCACGCTCCTGATGGGACGTGATAGTGGGCCGGGCCCGCCACTACCAGGCCTCGGCACGCGGGCGGATCCGCAGCGCCGAGGTGGGCGGTTGCGATTCCCACTGGCGTTCAAGGCGCAGTAACTGTGCGCGGTAAACGGGGGGTCGTGGGGTTGGGGCGCAGTTAATCCCACGATCCCGTGCCCCGTCTTCTCGGCTTCGTAGCCCGAGGGCTATAAGTATGGGGGGAAGGGGAGCGGCGGAGCACGTGCGCCCTCCTCCCCACACTCTCTTACTCCTCTCGCTCTTTCCGCCATTGCTGTTGTCGCCGGCCCATGCTTGCCGCCGTTCGCCGCCGCTGTTCGCCTCCTCTCATCACAGCCCCGCCTGAAACCATGGTGCGTGAGAAAGGTGGCGACTGGGACGGCTTGACGGTGATTGAAGACCACATCTCCTTCCTCCGGGATATGCGCCGGATGCCCAATGCGGCGTTCGTCAAGGCGCGGGTGCCGCCGAAGGAGGAGATTTCACCGGTGCCGAGGGGGAACGAGCGGGTCGTCTTCCGCTCGCACATCCTCCGCGGCTTCGGCCTTCCGGCGAGCGGCTTCTTCCGCTCTTCATGGACTTCTACCATGTCCATCTGCATCATCTGATGCCCAATACCGTGACTTTGCTCTCCACCTTCATCACGACGTGCGAGGGCTACATCGGCATCCTCCCCACAATTAAGCTGTCGGGAGCATTCTTCTATGGCAAGCTCGGCACCTCCGCCAAGGACACGGCGGCCGAATGCAGCGGGTTCGTCGCCGTGCGCCGGCCGGCGAAAAGGAATGCCTTCCCCGTCATCAAATTGTCACAGTCAGTTAAACTATGGCAGCAGTCTTATTTTTATGTTGAGAATGTTGATCTGAATGTCGACTTCATCAACCTGCTGGCCTACGAGGCCGGCCCCCCAGTCGGGTCCCGGCCCAACTGGGGCTACAAGCCAAAGCCGGCGTCGGCGGACGCGACAGCTGCCATCGGCCGACTCCGGGTGCTCCAAGAGTTGGAGGCCCTCGTGGCCTCCGACCTCCTCATCGCCTTCGTCGAGTTCCGAGTCCTTTCGCTACAGGGCCGCCCTCACTTGATCTACCGGATGAGCGGGCACCGCGATCCAAGCATGTTGTGCGCGAAGGAGATGCCGACTGCTGAGGTTGGGAGGATGGTGAACAAGATCTCTGACCTCAAGGTGTCAGAGGGAGACTGGCAGTTCGCAAAGCGGCCGTATTCTCGCGACAACCCGCCGCCTGCCGTAAGTCCATTGACTTTTTTTGTAGTTCTGACTTTCAGTCTTGCGCCTGGTGTGACGTGACTCTTTTTTCTGGAGTGCAGATTTACATGTCCGCGGCGACGGCCGCCATCATGGGGCCTGGTGGTGACTACCTGCCGGACCGGGCAGTGAGCGATGCGGACGACCCTGACTTGGGGGCGACCGCCCTGGAGGACGACGTAGCAGGCGGCGGCGAAGGAGCAGGCGACTCCAAGGAGGGCGGCAGCGTGGAGACCTGCCTGATGACGACGACAACGAAGACGAGCCGCACCCCCTCGAAGCACCGCCAACACTGGCGCAGGCCCCTCCATTGGGCCGCTCGCTCGAGGCGCCAAACGCGAGCGGAAGCAAGGCGCTGCCCTGTTTGGCAACGCGCCGAAGAAGCCCAAGAACCCGGCCGCAGCGACCAGGCGGAAAGAAGCCACGGCCAAGGTGGCCAAGTTCCAGCGGCAGCCGAAGGTGCCGCTCATGGTGTCAGCGTAAGTATCCTTCTTACGCTTCCACTTCTTTGCCGATCTGTCCTAAAAAACTTTTTGTCTTGTCTTCTTATCTCAGGGCCCCACTCACCCTCGAGAAGTCGGCCGCCGCCTCGGTCATCAGGTCGGCAGAAACCTCAACCACTAGTCGGCAGATCGACCCGGCCGCCAACCTCTGGGAGGCGCAGCAGCAAAACACGCAGGAGGCGCGTGAGGAAGAGGCCGACCACCTGGAAAAGGCGGAGGTGGACAAGGCTGCCGCATCTACGGTGAGGAAGCTGGCACGAGCAGAGGCCGACGCCGCGGAGAAGGAGTGGCTTGCAGAGGTCGCGCGCCGCCAGGAGCCACTTCTCGTGACTCCTTTGAACTCCGCGCCACCTCCACCGGAGTTTGTGGAGACTACTAGAGGAGCCGGTTATGAGCAGACGGTCATGGAGAGGGAGGACGGCGACGTGACCATGCCGGACATCGTCGTGCCACCGCGACCGCCGACCGGCGGACCGTAGGACGAGCAGCCGGCCGCTCCGTCGGTGCCACCATCCAGGGACGCGGTGGTGACGGACCTAATTCCTGAGGTCCGCACACCCGTACGCTGCTGTCTTGAGAAAGCGACCTCGGCACCGCGGCCATTGGAGGCCGGTGCCGCGAGCTCGTCGGTCACCGACACTGAAGCGACCAGCATCGCGCCAGTCGGCTGGATACGCAGGGGAGGACGGGCGCCCTAAACGAGGCGTCCCTCGACGTCCAGGCCAAGCTCCGGGCCAAATCCGAAGCCCTCAAATGCTACAACGAGGCGTTCCTGGATTCGCTAGCAGCCATCCGCGTAAGTTTCCTGATTTTCTTGATTTTAATCTTCTCGCATCTTTCATGGGGACGCGCTAGCGCACCCACTGGGTGTAGTCCCCAAGTTTTGGGCCGGCTGCTGAGCAGGCGGTCCGGAACTTCAACTTATCGGTGTCGAATACTAACTTATCTGATATCCCTTCCGCAGGACTACCACAATCTTTGCGCGGTCATCTTCAACTCTAGGGTTCAGGAGCTGGAAAAACAGACCGCTAACTTGTCCGAGAGCCGGAGTAAGCTTCGATTTCCTTTCTTCACGGGGGCGCGCTGGCGCACCCGCGAGCTGTAGTCCCCAAGGTTCGGGCCAACTGCTGAGCAGTCGGGCCGTATCTTCCTAGTGAATATATTTTTGCTGGAAACTTCTTCTCTGCGGGGGCGCGATAGCGCACCCGCGGGCTGTAGCCCCCGATTCGGGCCGACTACTGAGCAGTCGGGCTGAATCTCTCCGGCAACTACGTCCCTCTTCATCATTTGACTGATATTCTTTCTTATTTCTTTTTACAGAGTCCAATGCCGCCTTGCAGCAGTAGCTGGGCGAAGCCAATACCTCCCTGCGCGGCAAGGAGGCAGAGTACACCAAACTGGCCGAGGAGCGTGACCGGCTGGTCGCTCAGCTCGCGGAGCAGGCGGAGGCCCTCAAGACGGCTCAGAAGGAGGCAAAGGCGAAGGAGACCAACCTCCTTGCTGAGTTTGAGATCGAGCGCTCCGCCTGGGCCGACAAGGAGGCGCAGATGACAGCCTGCTTCAGCGGCATTGAGGACTTGGTCGACGGTAAGCTTCATCTTCTTTGTTTCTTGTTTTGGGCTGCCGGCCCTTCTCTAGGCTGATTGCTAATTTCTGACTTTGGCTTTCCTTGCCTTCTGTCTAAGCAGACTTCTTCCCGGGCCATTCCGTTGCTGCGAACCAGATCATTGAGGCCCAGCGCAAAGAGCAGATGGCGGAAGGCGTGCAGATTGCCGCTGACACCCCCCGGACCCTCAATGAGCAGCTCCTCAGCATCCAGGCCCGTCTTCGGCCTGCCCATCAGATATTGCGCCGCCTTCAGCGCGTCGGGGCCCAGGCGATCTCCACCCTCTGGCCGCGTGTGTATATCAAACTCTGCTGAATGCTGGCCGATAGGCCTTTATCTTGTGTAAATATTCATCGCAATTTATGCTTTGCTTTGTTGGCTTCTAACTTCCCTTGCCTTATACTCCTTGCTTTTTTTCCTTTGCCGCCCTCCCTTGGCTATCCTCTTGCCAGCCGAAGAGCCGCTCTGCGGACTGCGGCTGGGTTGAGTACTTAGCTTTTTGCTGGAGGGCCAGTACTTAGCCATTCAAAGTGTTGGCAAGAGAATTAGAAGCTGGCCGACCGGCTGCTCGGCAGCCGGCCGAACGGGCGCGGTGCCGGCCTCAACTATATGCATTTTTTCCTTAGTCATTTTTCGTGTGGGCACTGTTTTACAACCCCTGCCCACCATGCAGTCGCTCTGCAAGCTGCGGCTTCTGACAAGGGAAGTTTTGGGTGCCAACACACTACTCGCCCGGCTGCAGGAAGCGGCATATAGCAGAAGGCAGCGAGCCCCCGGGCCGACTGGTCGAACCCGGTGCCAGGCGGAAATAAAATAATATATACTCATGGGCATAACACTTATCATATAGATAAAAGAGGGTAGTCCACGAGTTCTTCTCATGGGACCCGGAGTCTTCATACATAATACAAAAGGTGGCGTGATACATACTGCTCTCAACTGTAAAACCTTCGGAGGAGGTTTGCGTTCCATGGCCTCTCCGTCTCCTTGCCTGAATCATCTCTTTTGCATGCTCTGGGCTTCTGGGCATCGATCAGATAGTAGGAATCGTTGCCCAGCACCTTGCTGATGATGAAAGGGCCTTCCCAAGGTGCGGAGAGCTTGTGCTGGCCGGCTGTTCGCTGGATCAGCCGGAGCACAAGGTCTCCCTCTAGGAAGGATCTTGGCTTCACCTTGCAGTTATAGTATCGGCGCAGACTATGCTGGTAGATGGCGGACCGGCTGAGTGCCAACAGCCGGCCCTCCTCCAGCAAGTCGACGCCGTCTTCTCGTGCCTCCTTGGCATCTGCCTCGGTGTGCATGGTGACTCTTGGGGAGTCAAACTCTATGTCCGTCGGGATGATGGCTTCAGCACCATAGACGAGGAAGAAGGGCGTGAAGCTGGTTGATTTGTTCGGAGTCGTGTGCAAGCTCTAGAGGACGGCCGACAGCTCGTCGAGCCAGCAGCCGGCTGAACGTTCCAGAGGCTCGACCAGTCGGGGCTTGATGCCGGACAGAATGAGGCCGTTTGCCCGCTCAACTTGGCCGTTTGACTATTGGTGGGCAACGGACGCTAAGTCCAGTCGGATGCCTTGCGTTGCGTAGAAATGAGCCAAGGCTCCTTTGGCGAAGTTGGTGCTGTTGTCGGTGATGATGCTATGTGGTATGACGTACCGCGGGGTGATGTCGGTGATGAAAGTCACGGCAGTCGGCCCGTTCAACTTCTTGATTGGCTTTGCTTCTATCCATTTAGTGAACTTGTCCACAGTAACAAGCAAATGAGTCATGCCGCCACGGGCCGTCTTGAATGGCCCCACCATATCCAGCCCCCAAACAGCGAAGGGCCAAGCTATGGGAATGGTCTTGAGTGCAGAAGCCAGCAAATGTCACTTGGAGCAGAACTTCTGGCACCCTTGACACTTCTGAACTAATTCTTTGTCTTCTTCTAGAGCAGTCGGCCAAAAGAAACCATGGCGGAAAGCCTTGGCCACAAGTGATCTTGAAGCCGTGTGGTGACCGCATTCGCCTTGGTGGATGTCCCTGAGTATTGCTTGGCCTTTGTCTGGCTCCACACAGTGTTGATAAACGCCAGTGAAACTTCGCCGTACCAGCTCTCTGTTGACGATGGTGTAAGCTGATGCCCACCATTGCACTTGCCGGGCCGAGATCTCATCAGACGGCAGCTCTTTGTTCACCAGAAACTTGAGGATTGGGTGAGCCCAGGATGGTGCTGCTATTTCTTTGACTGCCACGACTGCGACTTGTATGAGGGCGGTTGGGCCGGGAGGCGGCGGGTTGGCGGCTGCTTCCGCCTGCTGAGCAGAAGAAGTCCCCGGGCCGACTGCTGCAATCCCTATGTCGGGCTCTGGATACCCCAAGACGGGTGCGGCAGCAGCAGTCCCCGGGCCGCCTGCTGAAGTCCCCGTGCCAGCTTCTGGGACCCTCAAGTCGGATCCGACTGCTTCGGGAGGGGCCGGCACGAAGATAGAATCTGATTTAGGGGATGGCTTGACGGACGGCTTGAGAAGGCGGCATAAGGCGACGCCAGCTAGTATCGCTTGTCGGGTGGAGCCAATCCGTGCCAAGGCATCTGCTTGTTCGTTGTCATTTCTTGGCACGTGGAGGAACTCGCACCCGTCAAAGTATCCACTGAGGTGCTGCACGAGGAAGTGGTAGCTTGTCATGTTCGCATCCTTGGCGTCCCAGTCGCCTGACGACTGCTGGATCACCAAGTCGGAGTCACCATAGCATAGCATCTGGTGAATGCCGAGTTCCTTGGCAAGCCGGAGCCCGTGTATGAGTGCCTCGTACTCGGCTACGTTGTTGGAGGCGGCAAAATGGACTTGCAGCACATATCTGAGCTTGTCGCCTTTGGGAGAGGTGAGCACGACACCGGCTCCCAGACCGGTGCGCCTTTTTGAACCATCAAAATGCATCCTCCAATGGGTGGAGTCAGGTGCTGGCGGCAAGTACTGGGTCTCAGCCCAGTCGATGAGGAAGTCGGCCAGCACTTGTGACTTGATGGCGGTGCGAGGCTGGTAGTAGATGGTGTAAGGGGCCAGATCAATAGCCCACTTGGCCACTCGGCCAGAAGCATCTCGGCTTCCAATAATATCAGCAAGTGGAGCCGTGCAGATGACAGTTATTGGGTGCTCTTGAAAGTAAGGCTTCAGCTTCTTGGCGGCAAAGTGCACACCGTAGCACATCTTCTGATAATGTGGGTAGTTTTTCTTGGAGGCGGACATTACTTTGCTCAAGTAATATACCCGTCTTTGGACTGGTAATGCTCTGCCCTCCTCTTTGCGTTCTACCACCATGACTATGCTGACAACCCGACTGGTGGCTGTGATGTAGAGGAGCATGGGCTCCTTCTTAGTCGGAGCCGCCAGGATAGGCGGGGTTGCCAACATCTTTTTGAGTTGGAGAAATGCTTCGTCCGCCTTGTCGTTCCACTCGAAAAAAAAGTGGTCTTCTTCATGAGCTGGTACAGGGGAAGAGCCTTCTCGCCCAGCCGACTGATGAAACAACTAATTGATGCCAGGCAGCCGGTGAATTTCTGCACGTCCAGCAGTCGGGTGGGCACCTCCATCTTCTCAATGGCCTTGATCTTCATAGGGTTGCACTCTATGCCGCACTCTGAGACCAGGAAGCCGAGAAGCTGGTCGGCTGGTACTCCAAAGATGCATTTCTCCGGGTTGAGCTTGATCTAGAATTGGTGCAGGTTCTCAAAGGTTTCCGTGAGGTCTTCTAGCAGCATGCCATGCTTCTCCGTCTTCACCACCACATCATCCACATAGACATGGGCATTTCTGCTGAGTTGCTTGAGAAGACACTTCTGCATGCAACCCTGAAACATGGCACTGGCGTTTCACAAGCCGAACGTCATGGTCAGGTAGCAGAAGGCTCCAAATGGAGTGATGAAGGCGGTCTTCAGCCCGTCGGTCGGGTTCAGCTTTATCTGATGGTAGCCTGAGTATGCATCCAAGAAACTCAACAGCTCACATCCAGCTGTGGAGCATATCACTTGGTCAATTCTTGGTAGGGCAAAGGGATCTTTGGGGCAGGCTTTGTTGAGGCTGGTATAGTCAATACACATGCGCCACTGCTTATTTTTCTTCAGCACCAGGACTGGGTTGGCCAGCCATTCTGGAAAGAACACTTCCATGATGAATCCGGCTGCCAGAAGCCGGGCTATCTCCTATCTGACAACTCTTCTCTTCTCTTCCGACAGGCAGCGCAAGGGCTGCCTGACCGGCTTGGCGTCAGGTTGGACATGTAACTTGTGCTCGGTGAAATCCGTCGGAACACCCGGCATGTCTTTGGGAGACCATGCGAAGATTTCCCGATTCTCACGGAGGAAATCGACAAGCTCGCTTTCCTATTTGCTGTCAAGGTTTGCACCTATGACAGCGTGCCTCTCCGGGTGCTCTGGGTCCAAGGGTATCTTCTTTGTTTCCTTTGTCGGTTTGAACGAGCCCTCAACCTCCGACTCCTTGGGGATCAGTGACATTTCCGGCCTCTTGCCTGCCATCGCCGCCCCCCGGTCAAGGAGCCGCTTCTCAGCTGCAATCACGAGGGACTCGGCCAGCAGGCTGCTATCCGCAGTGCAGGCAGACGACTTCTTGTAGTCTCCGACTATAGTCAGGATCCCCTTGGTACTCGGCATTTTCATCTTGAGCTAAGCATAGTGGGGTACTGCCATGAACTTGGCCAGGGCATGTTGGCCAAGCAGCGCATAGTAGGGGCTCTCAAGGTCCACCACTTCAAACCAAACTGGCTCACGGCGGAAGTGATTCTTGTCTCCGAAGAGGACGTCAATTTGGGTCTTGCCGATTGGTGAGCAGGAAAGACCAGGGACTATGCCATGGAATACAGTCCAACTGGGGAGGAGTTGCTTCTGCTTGATTCCCAACTTCTCCATCGTGTCACGGTACATGATATTGTTGTTGCTGCTGCCATCTATCAAGACTCTATAGAAGCGAGCCGCCCGCCTTTCTGTTGCAAAGGTAGCATCTAGAACCAGGGCATAGGAACCGGGGGAAGGCATCACTTCCGGGTGGTCGGCCCTGCTCCAACTGTTGGGCTTCTCAGACCATTGCATGAATTCTGGAGTATTTGAGGCCACTGCCTGCACCTCTTGCTGCTACTGCCGTCTGCTGCGGCTATCATCGGCCACGCTAGTGAACACAACATAAGCTCCGTGCTCCACAGGATACTCATCTTGTATGGCGCCGACTGGCCGGGCCGCCAGCTGCTGGGGCGGAGGAGGCAGGAGGCCATCTCCTTTGGCGATCCTGGTGAGCCAATGACACTTCCGAGTGGTGTGGTTGGATGGCTTCGCACCACTATGGAACTTGCAGGGGGCATCAAGAGTCTGCTTGTATGAGAAGGCGGGCAACCAATTGGGCTTACCGCCCTTCTGACGCTTGGGCCCTGGCTGCCCCTCCAGCTGTTGATCCTCGACTGTCACCACCTGCCGGCAGGTGGAAGCCGGCTGGGTAGCCTTCCGCTTGTTGTCGCTTGGGGGCTGCTGCCGACTGGTGTCACCAGCCGGAGTTTGAGTAGCCTAAGGTGCCACCTTGCCGGACGCATCAACTAAGATTTCCGCCTTCATGGAGGAGTCTGCCATGGCGTGCTTGTCGGCGATGATCAACAACTCGTCGAGAGTCGCAGGCTCGTCGCAGAGAAGTTGGTGCTTGAGGAGGGTGCCTTCTCGGCACCCGGCGGTGAAGTACTCGATGGCCTGCACCCGTGCATGCCCTTGCAGGAGTTGTGCATCTCAGCCCAGCGCGTGAGATAGTCGCGAGTCAATTCACTGGGCCCTTGGATGCACAAGGTGAGCTGTCGGGGCTTGGGAGGCCGCTTGTACGTGCTGGTGAAGTTGCGGATGAAGGCTTCGGTTAAATCAACCCAGCTGTTGATGCTGCGGGGCTTCAAGCTGTTAAGCCACGTCCGGGTTGTGCCCTGAAGCATGAGCGGGACGTATTTCACGGCAACGCGTTTGTTGCCGTTCGCTATGTTGACGGTCATGGAGTAGTCGACCAGCCAGTCCTCCGGCTTCACAGAGCCAGTGTACTTGGACGTATCTCTTGGGAGCGTGAACCCTTTGGGAAAGGGCTCATCTCAGATTCGTGGGCCAAAGTAGGGCGGGCCCAATGCATCCTCTTCTTCTAGCGCCAGGGATCGGTTGAGATGATCGATCCGATGGCGAGCGTCGTTCTCTCCGACTCCCTCTCGGTGGCCAAGGCAGTCGCTGAGTGTCGGGTGCATGATAGGCGGTGGAGTAGGGTGCCTCGCTCCGCGAGGCGGAGGAGGCGGTGGGTCGCCTCGCTGCTCCCTCGCTCGAGGGCGGTCGTCTTTGTCTCGCTTGATGGAAAGGCGTGTTTGGCTGCGGCTGGCAGCCGACTCATTGCCTCTTCCTCCGCGGGCGCCACCATTCGCTGTCCGGGACGTCGCCCCATGGTCCTGGCGAGGGGGCGGTTCATCGTTCCACCTGGCAGGCACTTCAGCACGGCAACCGGCTTCGTGCTGCGCGGCGGCCGCGTCTAGGATCTGCTGGACTCGCTCCGTCATGTGGTGGTGCTCATCGCCGTCATATTTGTCCAGCTCATCCGTCACTGCCTGGGCGGCCCGGATGTTTTCTACAGGCGTGGCGTAAACGGGGCATTCGGCCCCGAACATGCTGGCGATGGTTGCGCCACGCTGCCGGATCGTGCCGAGGCGGCTAGGCCCCTCAGGAGCCAGCGTGCTACCAACAGCTCGATCCATCTCACGCCCGTAGGCGTCCGAGAGACGTCGCATGCTGGCTAGTCGGCCAGGGCTCTCGAGAAGCTGGACGTGACGCGCCTCCAGCATCTCAGCACCTGCACCCTCTGGGATGGGCGCCGACAGGTCTCGCAGAGCCGCATCGAGTGGGTCTCGAGCATGTTCGTCCGAGTGCTCACCGCTGTTGATGGCAAGCACCTCCATGACGGTGCTCCCACTGCTGTGCTCGCGAGGAGGCGGCTCGTCCTAGACCACCACGTTGGTGGGGAATGCGTCAAACAACACCGTGTCAGAGTCGACGATCATTGGGTCGGTGGAGCCAACAGACTCCAGGTCCACAGCAGGCTCGCTGGTGGCGTGGAGCTGGTCGAGGAGTCTGACGAGGCGGCTCTCAGGCCTGCCGGTGCCCGCGTCCGAGGCCGGCTCATCGGAGAGGTGGATCTCGCCAACAAGGTCGGCGAGGCAGCTCGCCGCGCAGGCGATCTCCACACCATGCAGCGCGTCGAGGCTGACACCGTCAGGCGTGCTAGGCTGGCTTCGCTCGCCAGGAAGGAACAGGGTTCCCGTCCAGAGCAGGTCTTCGGGAGACGGTGCACCTTGCCCCATGGTGGGCGCCAAATGTCGGGGGTTGGGTGCGACATATGACAATGGATGGCTTATCATGGTGGGAGCGAGTAGAACGTCGCCGGTGCCTGGAACCGGGATGAGGCATAGACACGAACGTCGGCATATGTCGGTGTCAAAATCGGCGGATCTCGGGTAGGGGGTCCCGAACTGTGCGTCTAGGCGGATGGTAACAGGAGACAAGGGGCACGATGTTTTTACCCTGGTTTGGGCCCTCTCGATGGAGGTAAAACCCTACTCCTGCTTGATTAATATTGATGGAGGTAGTACAAGAGTTGATCTACCACGAGATCAAAGAGGCTAAACCCTAGAAGCTAGCCTATGGTATGATTGTTCTTCGTCCTATGGACTAAAACTCTCCGGTTTATATAGACACCGGAGAGGGCTAGGGTTACATAGAGTCGGTTACAATGGGAGGAGATCTACATATTGTATCGCCATGCTTGCCTTCCACGCCAAGGAAAGTCCTATCCAGACACGGGACGAAGTCTTCAATCTTGTATCTTCATAGTCCGGGAGTCCGGCCAAAGGTCATAGTCCGGCCATCCGGACACCCCCTAATCCAGGACTCCCTCAGTAGCCCCTGAACCAGGCTTCAATGACGACGAGTCCAGCGCACAAATTGTCTTCGTCATTGCAAGGCGGGTTCCTCTTCCGAATACTTCATAGAAGATGTTTGAACACAAGGATAGTGTCCGGCTCTGCAAAATAAGTTCCACATACCACCGTAGAGAGGATATTATCTGCACAAATCCAATCTGCTGACGTACTCTGTAGCGTGACGTCATGCCACATCCAAACCATTATTCGAATTGTTTTACTGTCCCACCTCAGCGTGTTTAGCGAGGCGGTTTCCTTGGCACGTCTTGTCAAAGCAGATATCGTGTCCCCTTATTCCAGGATTCTCATCAATACGGGCGTGGGTAACCCAACCGCGCCATTAACTGTGGCGCTTGGTAGATAAGCGAGTTTTATTAGGCTGGTGGGGGCTCATAGTTTTGGCTGCCCGTATAAGGGGATAAGGATCCACCCTTTCCATCTACGCCTTCTTCCTCCTTAACTTATCCATTCCTGCGCACTCGAGCTCCAGCGCCCCAGTCCACACTTCCCACCTCAACCTTCTCCAACCATGTCCGGAGCGGGAGGTAGATGGAGGGCCTCCACCGTCACGTAGGGGCACATCAAAAAGTTGAAGAAGGCTGGATACTTGCTAACGACATCGTGCACCGGCTTCCAGATGAGGAGCAACTCATCCCCACCCCTAGGCCCCATGAGAGGGTTGTGTTTCTCACCCATTTCCTCCGCGGACTGGGCTTCCCACTTCACGCATTTTTCCGGGGGCTCATGCTCTACTAAGGCCTGGATTTCCATGATCTGGCCCCGAACTTCATCCTCAACATCTCGGCGTTTATCGTCGCGTGCGAGGCCTTCCTCCGCATCAAGCCTCACTTCGCCTATGGCTGAAGATCTTCAACGTCAAGCCGAAGGTCATGGGCGGACGGCAAGCGGAGTGCGGAGGCGCCATGGTGGGCAAGATGCCCAACGTCACATGGCTCGAGGGCTCCTTCGTGGAAACCATCAAAGGGTGGCAATCGGGGTGGTTCTACATCACCGAGCCGCGTGACCCTGAGTGGGCAGCAGCCCCCGAATTCCAATCTGGCATCCCCACACAGCTCACATCTTGGAAAGAGACGGACCTATTGTGGGGTAATCCGGAAGAGGTGACCGGACTCCAAACCTGCGTCCAAGACCTGGTGAACAAGAAGGTTAAACTTGTTAACGTAGTCCAGGCCATGCTCTTCCGCCAGATCCTCTCGTGTCAACGACGGGCCTTCAACTTGTGGGAGTTCGACCCGGCCCAGCACCATACTTTGTCCCGGCTCTTTGACACAAAGCACGAGAACGCCTTGAAGGTGCTATTCAAGAGCTCCGAGGTCTCCCCTCCCGTCACCGAGGATCGCGGATACTGCGCCAAGCGCCAAGTCACTGAAGTAAGCTTGTTTTTGTCCTTTACAGGACACTTGATTTTCATAGTTGGACTCTATGCAGGATCTAAACTCCCGCTACTTTAATAGGACTGGAAGAGGATGTCCGAACAGTTTAACTGTCCGGCCCCTTTGCCCGAAGGCCCAGCAGATGTACGCTTGACGAAGCTGCTGGTTCTGGCCACCCCAACTGGGGAGGCCGGAAGGTCCAAGAAGGGGAAGACCCATCTTCCGGACTACGCCTCCGACGCCGAAGACAGCGAAGCGGAATGGCCATCCAGGGTCAAGCCCCTGGCAAAGTCATAAGTATCCGGATACCAGAATAACTTATGGCGTTCCTCTATTGTACAGTACCTTCTGACGCCGAATTCAATCATGCAGTCCGCCCAAGGCTCAGCTAAGTGATTCGTCGAGCGGCTCTCTGGATTCGTCGGATGTGAATAGCGCTTCACTCCCGACGGCCTCCTCCCCTCGCCCTACGGACGGTGCCGAGGTGGAGTCCCAAAAGGGACTAAACCAGGAGGAGGTGGTCCTGGAGGCGCCGCAAGGCGACCTCCCAGACTCCAGGCCCAAAGGGGATGAAGCCCCAGAGGGATCTAAGTCAGGCCCTGGGCCCGACACCACTCCAGAACCTGCAGTGGTTCCGGAGTCCGGCAGGCGGCCGCTTCGCAAGAAGGGCAAGCCTACGACGCCGACGGCCCCCATCCAACCGGAGGCTCCGGACAATTTGCTCGAGGTGCTTAACGGCGCCTCCATCGACGAGGAGCACCGCACTGTTATGAGTGTGGTGATTCAGAAGGTTCAGTCCGCCAAGAGCGGGCTGACAGAAGCCTGTACCAGCCTTCTAACAAGCTTTGAGGTATGTGTTTAAAACATATAAAAATGTTACCGCATAGACAGTAGCCCCTAATCCTCAGTTTGGTGTTTGGAAAGAAAAACCGGACTGAGGATCTAAAAAAGATATACGCAGGAGTCTAACATAAATATGTCAATATGGGAATGCAGGCTGCGCTGCAGATCTCTGCCGCACTGACTGTGGAGGTCGATGCATTGAAGCAGAGCCTCGAGCGGTCCGAGAATGAGCTCGGTCGTGCCAAGAAGCAGCTCGAGGACAAGGAAGGTATGTAATGTAAGTATATAAAAAAAATACCTGGTTGCAAATAATGACAGGACCAACGTGAATGTTGCAGGGGCGACATCTGAGGTGGCGACCCTGAAGGAAGCGCTTTCCAAGGCCAAAGACAATGCGGCCGTGGAGCGCACTGAGCGAGAAAAGCAAGAGGCGCGGGTGGCGGAGGTGCAGCAAGAGCTCGATGCTCTTGTGAAAAAACATGAGAGGTTAGAGCCTGACTCGAAGACTCGAGAGTCCGAGCTTGCCTCGGCACTTGAAAGCGCCAAATCTGCTAAGGCCGAAGCCCAAAAAGCCTTCCAGGAAATTGAGGCGATGAAAAGGATTGCAGCGGGCAAGGCATTCTTTATGCAAAGAAAGCACGTGAAAGTAAATTACCTGTTACTTACGCGAATCCGGAGCTCTCCAGGAGCATTCACAGATCTGCCCCGCAGTGTGTCCGACGCCGCCGCATTCTACCGGGCTGAGGAAGGGAGCTCGACGGAGAAGGTGTTCTGGTCCCAGTATGCTGAGGCCGAATCCCCGGTGCCCCTGAGCGACCAGCTGAAGCAGTTGGTCGAGTTTCATAAGGCAGCCGAACAAGCCATGAAGGGCCTGATAGGCCGGCTGTGGCCTGGGGAGGTCATGCCTTTGAGCTTCTTTGGGCTGGTGCGGCGGCTGGTGGATGCTTGTCCCCGACTTGAAGTCATCAAGCGCTCCGTATGCATCGAAGGCGCCCGTAGGGCTTTTGCCCGTGCTAAAGTGCACTGGGGCAAGCTAGATGCTGAGAAGCTGGTGACAAAAGGGCCACCGGAGGGGAAGGAGCATCACAGGCCCGAGATGTATTATGAGGGCGTCCTGAAGGGTGCCCGTCGTGTGGCGGATGAATGTACAAGGGATGTAATCTTTGAGTAAACTTGCTCGTATTTGCCCTGTGCGCTGAAAACTTGTTCATATGCGCCAAGCAACGCTTTTTGAATTTAAAATATTAGCTTCTGTGCGGCCGTTTATTAAATCTGAGAGATGCAAGTCGTCGGCTTCTACCCCCATGCCACGAGTGATGGGGTGTTCGGGATAAACCTGAGCGCTCTTGTTCCCATTCTTGGGTCCGTCTAGGGAGGCGCTCAGCATAACGAACAAGGCCATCAGACTTATAATGCTTTATCACTCTCACTTAGCCATAGAATTCTATAATTTTAAATTTCGGCGAAGCCCCTAATATTCGGAAGACCGAGTTCGGGGCGCTATCCATGCCTAGGACGGATAAATCCAGCTCCTTGCTCTAAGCGGCATAAGTCTTTAGGGACTCGAAAAACCTCTCGAACAACGACCGGTCTCTCGCCCTATCATGATGGTTGGTTTTAGCTTTCTCTACTAAGGTGTTAACCCAGCTCAACTGGGGCACAATCGCAGTAGTTCTCCCAGCGCTACCTTAGCCGACATTGCGGAATGTAAGGTACCAAAACATGGGAGCCGGGCAAACCCAACTATTGACCCAAGACATGATTCGGAGCCAATGCATATAGTGCTATAAGTTCGGGGTGCCGCACTCATGAGAGTGTTCAGTCATCTCACACCGTATTATGGGGTACTTAAGCCCCTGGTGTATTGGCCGTACCAAAGTGTACGGTTTGCATAATGTCATGACTGAACATATTTATATAAAAATAAATGAATACAATAACATACAAGAGCTATATATTGTTTATTAAAAAGGGGCTGCTATGAGAGCAGGACGATACAAATAGTGCAAAACGCAAGAGATGGGATTATTTGACATGTCCCCCTCCAGGGGCAAGATGCGAGACATTAAGTAAGACAGGTATTTAGCTCGTTACAGAGACCACCTGGACATTTGATGTGGCTTGTTGTCTCCCTGGCTGTTGCATCGTGTGTTCGGCGAGTGTATTGCCAGACAGTCCTTCCGAATGGTGGAGTCCTGAAAGTATATATAAAAAGAAAAAGGAAGAAATGGCAAAATCGGGAGCCCCTAGTGCGGTTGAGCCGCATTCTGGGCGTGCCGTGGTTGTGCCCCTCCACTTATGCCCGTGGTATTTCCAGAGCGTAATTATGTACGCATGGTACTGCTATCGCAATCCCGCGAGGGCTGGGGTTGGGGCCGCACTGCTATGCTTGCTCGGAACGTGCCAGGCGGTTTTGTTGTAGGTTACTTCGGGCGTGCTTGACATTGTACGGACGTTTAACAGCCGGATTGGAGATTTTCCTTGAGAGGCTACTTTGTACTTCCGCCGCCAGGGCTGCCTTGTGCTCCTCTGTTCGGAGAGAGCGTTCGGTGTTTCCATTGACCGTAATGACTCCGCGAGGGCCTGACATCTTGAGCTTGAGATATGTGTAGTGCGGCACCGCATTAAATTTTGCGAATGCGGTTCGTCCGAGCAGGGCGTGATAGCCACTGCAGAACGGGACTATCTCGAAGATTAACTCTTCGCTTCGTAAATTATCCGGGGATCCAAAGACCACTTCGAGTGTAACTGAGCCTGTACAGCTAGCTTCTACACCTGGTATGACGCCTTTAAAGGTTGTCTTTGTGGGTTTAATCCTCGAGGGATCTATACCCATTTTTCGCACTGTATCCTAATAAAGCAGGTTCAGGCTGCTGCTGCCGTCCGTGAGGACTCTAGTGAGGTGAAATCGGTCAATGATTGGGTCTAGGACCAATCCGGCGAATCCGCCATGACGAATGCTAGTGGGGTGGTCCCTTCGATCAAAAGTGATCGGGCAGGAGGACCATGGGTTGAACTTTGGGGCGACTGGCTCCAACGCATAGACATCCTTGAGAGCACGCTTCCGTTCCCTTTTGGGGATATGGGTTGTGTATATCATGTTCACGGTTCACACTTGTGGGGGGAAGCCCTTCTGTCCTCTGTTGTTCGGCGGCCGGGGCTCCTCCTCGTCATCGCTATGCAGCCCTGTCGGTGTCAAAACCGGCGGATCTCGGGTAGGGGGTCCCGAACTATGCGTCTAGGCGGATGGTAACATGAGACAAGGGACACGATGTTTTTACCCATGTTCGGGCCCTCTCGATGGAGGTAAAACCCTACTCCTGCTTGATTAATATTGATGATATGGGTAGTACAAGAGTAGATCTACCATGAGATCAGAGAGGCTAAACCCTAGAAGCTAGCCTATGGTATGATTGTTGTTCGTCCTACGGACTAAAATTCTCCGGTTTATATAGACACCGGAGAGGGCTAGGGTTACACAGAGTCGGTTACAATGGGAGGAGATCTTCATATCGTATCGCCAAGCTTGCCTTCCACACCAAGGAAAGTCCCATCCGGACACGGGACGGAGTCTTCAATCTTGTATCTTCATAGTCCGGGAGTCCGGCCACAGGTCATAGTCCGGCCATCCGGACACCCCCTAATCCAGGACTCCCTCAGTAGCCCCTGAAGTAGGCTTCAATGACGACGAGTCCAGCGCGCAAGTTGTCTTCGGCATTGCAAGGCGGGTTCCTCCTCCGAATACTTCATAGTAGATGTTTGAACGCCAGGATAGTGTCTGGCTCTGCAATATAAGTTCCACATTCCACCGTAGAGAGAATAATATTTGCACCAATCAGATCTGCTGACGTATTCCGTAGCGTGACTTCACGGCCAGGCTTTCATTCGAATCATTTTACTGTTCTTCCTCAGCGTGTTTAGCGAGGCAGTTTCCCTGGCACATCTTGTCAAAACAGAGATCGTGTCCCCTTATTCCGGGATTCTCATCAATACGAGCGTGGGTAACCCAACCGTGCCATTAACCAAGGCACTTGGGAGATAAGCGAGTTTTACTACGCTGGTGGGGGCTCGTAGTTTCGGCCGCCCATATAAGGGGATAAGGATCCACCCTTTCCATTTACGCCTTCTTCCTCCTTTGCTTATCCGTCCTGCGCGCTCGAGCTCCAACGCCCAAGCCCGCATTTCCCACCTCAACCTTCTCCAATCATGTCCAGAGCGGGAGGTAGATGGATGGCCTCCTCCGTCACGGAGGGGCAAATCAAAAAGCTGAGGAAGGTCGGGTACCTGTCTGACGACATCACGCACCGGCTTCCCGAGGCGGGGCAACTCATCCCCACCCCCAGGCCCCATGAGAGGGTTGTTTTTCTTCCCCATTTCCTCCGCAGACTGGGTTTTCCTCTTCACCCGTTCGTCTGGGGGCTCATGTTCTATTACGGCCTGGACTTCCACTATCTGGCCCCAAACTTCATCCTCAACATCTCGGCGTTTATTGTCGTGTGCGAGGCCTTCTTCCGCATCCAGCCTCACTTTGGCCTATGGCTGAAGATCTTCAACGTCAAGCCGAAGGTTGTGAAAGGCCGACAAGCAGAGTGCGGAGGCGCTATGGTGGGCAAGATGGCCAACATCACTTGGCTCGAGGGAGCCTTCGTGGAAACCATCAAAGGGTGTCAATCGGGGTGGTTCTACATCGCCAAGCCGCGTGACCCTAAGTGGGCAGCGGCCCCCGAATTTCGATCCGGCATCCCCACCCGGCTCACATCTTGGAAAGAGACGGGCCTGTCGTGGGGTAATCCGGAACAGGTGACCGGACTCCAAACCTGCGTCCGAGACCTGGTGACCAAGAAGGTCAAGCTTGTCAACGTATTCCAGATCATGCTCTTCCGCCGGATCCTCCAATGTCAACGACGGGACTTCAATTTGTGGGAGTTCGACCCAGCCCAGCACCAGACTCTGTCCCGGCTCTTCGAAACGAAGCACGAGGACGACTGGAAGGTGCTTTTCAAGAGTTCCGTGGTCTCCCCTCCCGTCACCGAGGATCGCGGATTCTGTGCCAAGCGCCAAGCCTCCGAAGTAAGCTTACATTTAGTCCTTTACGGGACACTCGAATTTCATAGTGTGACTCTATGTAGGATCTAAACTCATGTTCCTTTGACAGGACTGGAAGAGGACATTCGGACAGTTTGACTGTCCGGCCCCTTTGCCCGGAGGCCCAGCAGACGCCCGCTTGGCGAAGCTACTGGTTCCGGCACCTCGCGTGGTGCCGGAGAAGAAGGCCAAGGAGAAGGCCACGGGGACCCGAAAGAGTTCCCGGCGCCTGGTGGTGTCGGATTCATCGCCCGACGACCCCAAAGCACCCTCCGCCTCGGAGGACGAGGATGAGGAAGAGGAGGAAGAAGAAAAGCCTCTCCCCCTCCCACGTGGGGAGGAAAGAAAAGGAAGGCCGCCCCAACTGGGGAGGCCGGAGGGTCCAAGAAAGGGAAGACCCCTCTGCCGAACTACGCCTCGGATGCCGAAGACGGCGGGGAGGAATGGCCACCCAGGGTCAAGCCCCTGGCAAAATCGTAAGTATCCGGATACCCGAATAACTTATGGCGCTCCTCTGATGTATGGTTCCTTCTGATGCTGAATTCAATGATGCAGTCCTCCCCGGGCTCAGCTCGGCGATTTGTCGAGTGGATCCCTGGACTCGTCGGATGTGAATAGCGCTTCACTTCCGACGGCCTCCTCCCCTGGGGGGTTTATATAGGCCTACCCCGCAGGGTACAATGGTAATCCGACCGGGTGTTGGGCCCGGCTGTCAGCATCTCCGGCCTCCGGCTTCTCCGCCGACTATTGGGGCCCGCCGCCTAGTCTGGTACGGAGCCGATAGGCCGCTCCCGCTGCTGGCGGGCTTGGTCGGTGACTGTTCACTGTAGCCATGCTGTTAATGACGTGGGCTTGGTTAGCCCAGTGTGGCTACAGTCCCGCCACCTGGCGGGTGATCACTATAGCCACACCTGGTCTTATCAGGTTGGTGCACTTGCTTCATGGGAAAGGACGGCCGCCTGCTAGAGGCTGGCCTTCCCCTGGTCCGACTGTACGGGGGTTTGGCATGTGCCGTCTTATGTGGCGTCACTGCCCGATAGCGCCCACAGCCTGCGGGCCATACCGACAGGTCGTCGTGGGGAACAGGGCTTCGCCCGCTCGGAGTGACATCAGGAGGGAGCGGCAATAGTGCCACGTCGTGCGGAGATCTCCGCCTGTACGGGGCACTGTGGCCACGCCCAGCCGAGATTCGGGGTTGAGGGGCTCCACTATAGCCATGCTCCACCTCGTCCTCTTGATGGGGGCACAGACTCTGAGGGCGCCAGGTGGCCGCTTGTATGACGCCGCCCTCTCTGGGAGCCGGCCGTCTGGAGCCGGCCGCTCTTGGTGTCGTCGGCTGGTGGTTGGCCGTCCTCCAGCGGCCGGCCGTTGAGCCAGACGGCCCCCGGAGGGTGGAGCTTCAGCTCGGGTCGCAGTGGGGCGAAGCTGGCCCAATGTTTTGTCATGTCCAGGGGCTCGGGTGAGGCTACCCGTGGCCCATTACTCTGACACTTCCTTCCTATTCAATCACTTTGGAAGTTCTTTCCTTGATACATAATGCCATTCGTAAATCCTATTCTCGGATTCGGCCAACCATGCTCTGTTTTCGATCTAGTGATAATTACTCTCGAAGCTTGTCGTATATGTTTCTAAGATCCCCCGATGGGTTGAACCTATGCCTTCCTAATCTGTGTGTCCCCGAAAGATTTCACGGGTTGTAATCATCTTGTATTTCACCAGGTAAAACTTTCAACACAAATGCCATTCTCGAAACGAGAAGTGAATGGAAGGTTATACATTGAAAAAGTGGGAGTCGACCTTGAACCTTGTGTTCATGCCCGTGGACACGATGTAGATCCTATCATAGAAGCTTCTTGTAATAATAACTATGTCCTTGATAAATATCATTTGGTATCTGTGAATTGATCCTTTGCACCGTGGTTCCGACCATGATTGTTCTTCTTTGTTCCATTTCTCGGACAAGTTAAAGCACTTGTCTTCTACAAGTCAATGTGCATGCCCAACCTCTATAATGATCTACCTTCGAGTACCCCTGGTATCTCGAGGATATCATGCCATTGAACTACTCTGATGGACTTTTGATGAAGTACTACCTTTCCCTGTCATTTCACCTCATGGGTTCTGGGTTGTTTGACAACCGAGAATACTGATAGGTGAATCGACTTCACAGTCCGATTCAATAACTCTAAGTAATTTTGGTTGCTTATGAGTTTAATAATCCTTCAAGTCATTCCTAGCCTGATCGGCTATATCATTATCGTGCTAAATTTTAACTGTGCTTCTCAGTCCTTATTCCCGGAGCACATCTTTCGACAATACGCTAAGCTTACATTGATTTCCTCATCTTATCATTTCACCTCGAACCACAAACTTGATTCCGAGTTTGTGCCGTATGTGTGGATCGTTGCATCAGTCCTTTTGCTTGATGTAGTCACTGGTCGATTGCTTCTTCGTGGAGCCTCTCGACAAAATTTGTCGTAATCATCGCCAAGATTTTGACTCCTTCCAGGATATCAATCGAATTCATGATGTTAAGTACCATCCTCGTCCCTTGGTAGTTTGAGTTACCATCAACAACGTCCTTGCCTTCCTGTCATCACAAACTTGTTCATGCTATGGATGCAACTTACTATCCAGTTTGTATTATGTTCTACCTTGAAGTATTGCTGTCTTTTATGTCAAGGATGTTGTGAGGACTTCTCGGCCTCTTAGGAATTCTTGGTATTGTGATACTTCTCACCCTCACCATTCTTTCTTGGTCCTCGTGTTGATTCTAACCAAGGTACCAACACGTGAACCGTGCTGCTTGGATTCTGTAATTCTAGCAACCCTATTGCTTCGAA
The DNA here is from genome assembly GCF_018294505.1 of Triticum aestivum. Lineage (NCBI taxonomy): Eukaryota > Viridiplantae > Streptophyta > Magnoliopsida > Poales > Poaceae > Triticum > Triticum aestivum. Next base: position 581,171,355 of record NC_057801.1, on the reverse strand, counting down.
CTGAATGGTCGATAGTTTCATTCTAAATCTTTTGGTTATCAAATCACCATTCTAACACTGATCGTGCTACTTGGTCCATATTTCCAAGTGCACTTTCGTCCAATGTTTAATTGTGGACGTTCCCCTCGAACATGCTTCATTTTATATACTTTGGTGTCTAATGCAATCATATTGTTCACATAATTATGAAAATCCATCTTTTGGAAATCTCGAGGAATTGTCGCTGAGTAAATCAGCCACCCCCTCACCCTTTCCTTGGTTTAATACTAAACTCTTGTTTCAGAACTTGCTTCCATAGTTCATTTCCGAGAATCCAACAATGTCATCTCGTCAATTGTGTCACACCTTTTCTTCTCAGGCATCACTACAAAAAAAAGACACATCCGTGACATTTTGGGCCGAACGATTTTTTTTCTGTCATACATATGACACTTCTATGACGATAATTGTGACAAAACCCGGTATCATCATAGATGTGGTGGGCTCCTACTTCTATGACAAAAAATCATGACAGAAAATGGGCTTTTCGTCCTGGGCGGGCTGGAGACGCAGCTGCATGACATTCTTTGGGCCGTCCATGACGGAAAAAACCATGGTAGAAGCAAGGGGGAGGAAAATTTCGGGGATTTGCCGGTTACAGTGGGAGGTCAGGGGCGAAGCGATGTGCGTTTCTCTCATACGTACGCGCGTGTGTGCGAGGCGTTGGCTCTAACTGAACCCGAGCGAGGCATTGGGTCTAACTGAACCCGAGCGATTGCACTGCAGGCTACGCGTTACTGAACCCGACCGATCGATCGATGGCTGTTAAATGAACCCGATGGAGCAATTCCTTCGCTACTGCTGCTAACTGAACCCGATCGATGCTGCCTCTGGGATGAACAATGAGTGTTGCGGGGGGCGGGGGGGGGGGGGGGGTTGGATGAATAGTGAGCGGTGGCGTTGCCTCTGGATGAACAGGAACCCGTGGTGTGCAGGGCTGGATGAGCAGTAGACGGTGGAGGGGTGGCCGTGGAGGGGTGGTTGAACAGGACCCCGTGGTGTGGAGGGCTGGATGAACAGTAGACGATGGAGGGGTGCCCGTGGAGGGGTGGTTGAACAGTAGCCGGTGGAGTAGTGCGCGGTGGAGGCTGGATGAAAAGGAGCCCGTGGAGGCTGGAGGAGGTCGACGGTAGCCCGTGGAGGCTGGAGGAGGTCGACGGTGGAGATGAACAGTATCCCGTGGAGTCCCGTTTTGCGGTAGACCACACCCCTTCCCCCCCCCGTTTCGACCGTAGCGCTCCAACACAAGTCCGTTTCGTCCATTTTGCGGTACGCCACACCCCTCCCGATGAACAGGACCCCCATTTCGACCGTAGCGCTCCAACACAAGTCTGTTTCGTCCGTTTTGCGGTACGCCACACCCCTCCCGATCAACAGGACCCCCTTTTCGACTGTAGGAGGTCCGTTTCCTCCGTTTTGCGGTACGCCAAGCCCCTCCCGATCAACAGGACCCCGTTTTGAACGTGGCCGGTCGAACACAAGGTCGCTTCCTCCGTTGTGCGGTACGCCAGGCCTCATTTCCGTTGCCTGTTCCATCCAAGCCCTCCCGATGAACACAACCACACATTCCGTTCCGACCCAGCCGGTTGGCTCCCCATGAACACGACGACGACGCTATTTCTCCATTCCGACCCAGCCATATACGTATGCACGATAGGCGTTAGAGACCCTGCCCGTATGTATGTACGTGGCCGTATTTTCTTTCTTGCACCGTCGCCATTGTACGTACGTGTACATGCTACGTGCGCGCCTCTACTATGACACGTGCACACCTCTACATCCACCAGTATATATGTACGTACACGTTCGCGACCAGAATGACAACGCTACGTACGCTTCGACCAGGTGGGTCCCGACTGTCAGACACTTCCTTGCGTGCAAAGATGTAGCTGGTGGGTCCCAGCAGTTAGGGGGCGAATCGTTTTTTTTTTGCCTGGACGCACTTCCTTGCGTGCGAAGATGTAGCCGGTGGGTCCCAGCAGTCAGGTGGGTGAATCTTTTTTTTTGCCCGGACGCACTTCCTTGTGTGTGGAGGTGTCGCTGGTGGGTCCCAGCGGTCAGCGGTCAGGGGGAAACGTTTTTTTCGCGAAATACAGTGGCCCATCCGGTGGGTCCCAACTGTCAGGTGGAGGAATCATTATTTTGAGTGTAATAAGGAGGCACTTCCTTGCTGCGGCCGTGTACCCAGCTATCAGCCTCTCCACGTACAGTCCACGTCCAATGGAAGTCGTTCCTTGACCATGTTGACCACGCTGCGCCAAGAGCACCAGGGCGGTGGACGACAGCGAGGCCTAGGAAGGGGGCGACGGGGAGCCGGGGAAGACGCGGTAGTGGAAGCCCGCGCGGAGAGGAGTATGAGGGTTCACTGGTTCGGCTGCGGTGTGAGGCTGCCGTCGCTGCAGGGCCTGGCCAGCGGTGGGAATAGTAGTGGCGATGAGGCCTCCGCGGCATCACAGCCGGCCATGGGAGGCAAGAGCATGCGGCACGACCGGCGCTGCTTTAGGCAGCTGGAGCAAGAAGACCAGAGGTTGAAGAAGCACTACGGCCGTTGGATGGACATCGTACGGTCACTTGAGCTAGAATCGTTCATATTGACTAAAGTTGACAAAGCCCCCTGTCCCAGTCAACTTAGTAGGCCCACAAGTCAGCCTCCCACCATGGTGGGTCCCAGCTAGCAAGGGGAGTATTCATTTTTTTGTGCGTAATAAGGAGGCACTTCCGGTGGGTCTGAGCTGACAGTGCGGGGAACGTTTTTTTCGCGAAATACGCTGGACCGTCCGGTGGGTCCCAGCAGTCAGGGGGGAAACGTTTTTTCACGAAATAAGGTGGCCCGTCCGGTGTGTCCCTGCTGTCAGGTGGAGGAATAATTATTTTGTGCATAATAAGGAGGCACTTCCTTGCGGCCGCCTGGACCCAGCTGTCAGCCTCTCCATGTATAGTACTCTTCTGATGGAAGTCAGTCGTTTACCACGTTAACCACGCCGCGCCGAGAGCACCAGGGCGGTGGTATGGACGACGACGAGGCCTAGGAAGGGGACGACGCGGAGCCGGGGAAGACGCAGCAGTGGTAGCCCGCACGGAGAGGAGTATGAGGGTTCACTGGTTCGGCTGCGGCGTGAGGCTGTCGTCGCCGCAGAATAACAGGGGGTGTGGGTGAGTAGAGGGATACCCTGGGCCAGCGGTGGGAGTAGTAGGGGCGGTGAGGCCTCCGCGGCATCACAGCCGGCCACGAGGGGCAGGAGCACGTGGCACGACCGGCGCTGCTTTGGGCGGCTGGAGCAAGAAGACCAGAGGTTGAAGAAGCACTATGGCCATTGGATGGACATCGTATGGTCACTGGAGTTAGAATCGTTCATATTGACTAAGTTGACAAAGCCCTCCGTCCCCGTCAACTTAGTTGGCCCACAAGTCATCCTCCCACTATGGTGGGTCCCATCTAGCAGGGTGGGTATTCATTTTTTGTGCGTAATAAGGAGGCACTTCCTTGCGTGCGAAGATATAGCTAGTGGGTCTGACATGTCGGCGGGGGGAACATTTTTTTCGCGAAATACAGAGGCCCTTCTGATGGGTCCCAGCTGTCAGGTGGAGGAATCATTATTTTGCGCGTACAGTGCACGGCCGATGGATGTCGTTTGTTGACCACGTTGACCTCGCCGCGCCGAGAGCACCATGGCGGTGGACGACGGCGAGGCCTAGGAAGGGAATGACACGAAACTGGGGAAGACTCGGCAATGGTTGCCCACGCAGTGGGGAGTACGAGGTTTTACTGGTCCAGCCGCCGTTGCCGAAAAATAACAAGAGGTGTGGGTGAGTAGAGGAATGGCCTGGCCAGCAAGGAAGTAGGGTGGGGCGGTGCGGCCTGTGCGGCAGCACAGCCGGCCACGGTAGGCGGGAGCAGGCACTCCCACCGGAGCTGGTTTGGGCGGCTGGAGCAAGAAGATCATATATTTAAGAAGCAGCACGGCCGTTGGATTAACATCCAACGGCCACTACTACTAGAATCGTTTGTGGACTAAGTTGACAAAGCCAAAGTACACGTCACCTAGTAGACCCACAAGTCAGCCTCCAAATCTGTCCCAAACAGCATACAACCCGAAATTTCTAGCCGGATTCAAATTAATTTTAAATCTAAATATACCTTAATTTAAATTGAATGAAATTTTACCCGCACAAAAACAATGAAATTTAAAATATCAAAATCCGAAAGAAAACAGTATTTGGGAACTAATTGCGTGTTTGCTCTATTTTTTTCATTTTACAGCCCATTTATTATTACTTATAGCCCATTTATTATTACTTATAGCCCATTTCTTATTACTTATAGCCCATTTCTTGTTACTTATAGCCCATTTTCTGGGCCTCCTCGTCTTGAAAGATTTCCGGCCCAACAAGGCGTAGAAAATCAAGTAGGCCTATGTTGGTTATTCTGCAAAAAACAAAATAGTTGGCTAGCCATTTTTCAGAAAGGAAAAAAACAAACTGGGATGGTCATGTGCTAAACATATGAAATAAAAGCCTTGGCTAGACGGACCATGGGTCCCGCACAACCCAGCTGATAACCTTCTCCGTCCCAAAAAAACAAAATTACTGCGTGTGTCGGCGTTCTGGGAATGGGGGTCCCCAGACTTGCCTGCCTGCGGCCTGCGGCGTGGCTCGAGGGGTGGCCCATAACGGACCATATTCATCAACACAAGCTCAAGACCCTCGTGAGGGGTCAAGCCTTGCGGGGTGGACGACAAGGAACCTCCTCAGGCACGGCCTCGTCAGGCTGGCTCGCGAGGAGGCAGAAAGATCGAGGCGGGGTACCTCGCGAGGTGCCCATGATGCAAGCCATGACGACCAAGGGCGCCAGGTGGGTGCCAGCCCATGCAGTGTCCTTCTTTCCTCTTTGGTGCAAAGGGAGCAATTGCAGGCAAGAGCATCAAGCAAGGGCATCCATTTCGGTGGAACAAGACCAAGACTCGCAGAATGGCAGGATGGCAGGATGGAGGTCATCGTGGAGCCCAAGCTGGCGTCACCGCCAGAGCCTTTGGCAGGCGAGGACCAACTTTAATTAGGATAAGTGTACTAGATGTTCCCCTTCAAAATGGCCAATTGTTGGCGCCCTTCCCGTTTAATATTTGGGAAGAGGCCCAGGGCCTTTGCCTATAAATAGGACTAGCCACCACAAGGTAGAGGCATCGGATCCTCATGAGGAAACAAGTAGAGAGAGCGACTGAACTCCCCCTAGTAGTTCATCGCACCAGCCAAGAATAGACCCTCGCGAGGCTGTTCTTCCTTGTATTGTTCATCATCAGCCCAAGAGGCAATCCACCACACCACACACTGGAGTAGGGTATCACACCACAATGGTGGCCTGAACCAGTATTAACTCTGTGTCTCTTGTGTTCTTCCTTTGATTGCTTAGATCATAGCGAGGCGGTGAGGTGCAGGTAGGTAGAGAGCGAAATCTCCACGCGCACCCCAGTGTTCGAATCTAGAGGGTCTGCCAAAACTACCAATCCGACATTTGGCGCGCCAGGTAGGGGTGCGCCGGAGCTTCTCCTTCCATCGACCCGCTCTCCGCCGACACCACGACCCGCCCAGCGATGAGCGACGCAACATCCGCTCTGGTCATTAGCGCTAGCACGGGGGCCAGGGAGCTCCAAGCCTTGGCCCCAGCCTTGCGACAGGTGCGGTGGCCGGACAAGTTACCGGCGGCCTCCGTGGCCCCTTGGGAAGAGCTGCACAACCTCTTCCTCGCCAGGCACGCTGCACCGGCGCCCCCAGTCGTCGCGGCCCTCCTGGGCGGCTCGCAGGCGCCACCTTTGGGCCGCCATGTCAAGCCATTCATCCGCCAGGTCAGCGTCGCCTCCACATGGCAGGGGGCTCCCTCAGGTCGGTCGGTGCCCAAGGCCGATCTGGCCTTTAGCTCGAAGGACCACCCCACCAACTCGGCCTGCTCTGCGCGCTCCCGATGCTGTGGACTCCCACCATCTGCCAGGTGGCCGTCACCAGGACTCTCATCAATGGGGCTCCGGCCTCAGTGTGCTCTCGATTGAAGCCTTCAGCCTCCTCTACATACCACCGGACCGGCTTCGGCCCAGCCGGCCCTTCTTGGGCGTCGGGGGCGGGTCCTCCAGCTCCCTGGGGCAGATCCGTCTCCCGGTAACCTTCGGCACCTACGACAACTTCCGCACGGAGCTAATCGACTTCGACATCGCCCCCATCGGCCTCCCATACAACGCCATCCTCGGCTACTCGGCGCTAGCCCGATTCATGGCTGCGACTCACCCGGCGTACAAACTCATGAAAATGCCCAGGAGCAGAGGCGTCCTCACCGTGTGCGGAGCCACCGGGGATGTGTTGCAAGTGCTCAAGCTCGCCTTCAAGGCGGAGGCGTCGGCGCAACCTGCTGACTCAGACGCCCCTGAGGCCAAGGGGGCTGCGCCGGCCAAGAAGAAGCAGTTGTTCACCCAAGACTAGGCGGAAACCAAGCAGATGCTGGTTGACGAGGACGGATCCACTGACGCCACCTTCACCATAGGCGCCGACCTCGAGCCCGAGCAGGAGGAGGCCCTGGTCAAGTTCCTGTGTGCGAACAAGAAGGTATTCGCATGGGAGCCCAATCTGCTGGCGGGGATCCCTAGAGGCATAATCGAGCACCACTTCAATGTGTGCCCCAATGTGCGACCCGTGAAGCAGAAAGCAAGACGGCAGTCCACGGAAAAGCGGGCTTTCATCGTCCAAGAGACCCGCAAGTTGGAAGCTGCAGGGGTCATTCGCGAGGTCCGATACCCGGATTGGTTGGCCAACCCAGTCGTTGTGCCGAAGAAAGGGGGGGATGAATGTATGTGTGTTGACTTCACCAACCTCAACAAAGCTTGCCCGCAGGATCCGTTTCCGCTCCCCCGCATCGGTCAGATCGTCGACTCCACCGCCGAGTGCGACCTGTTGTGTTTCTTGGATGCCTTCTCTGGGTATCACCAGATCAATATGGCGGTAGAAGATGTGGAAAAAACGGCCTTTCTAACCCCGTGTGGGGTGTACTGCTACACATGCATGCCGTTCGGGTTGCACAATGCAGGGGCGACCTTTCAGTGGCTGATGCACATCACCTTGGGCCCGCAGCTCGGGAAGAACGTTGAGGCTTACGTCGATGATATTGTGGTGAAGTGTCGCGAGGCCAAGACCCTGATACAAGAGCTGGAGGAAACCTTCGCGAGCCTCAACGCCATGAGCCTGTGGCTCAATCCAGAGAAGTGTGTGTTTGGGGTCCCCTCAGGCAAGCTCTTCGGCTTCCTCGTGTCCCACCGAGGCATCGAGGCTAACCCAGAAAAGGTCAAAGCGGTCGAGGACATGAGCCCGCCAAAGACCCTCAGAGAAATGCAGAAGCTCACTGGGCATGTGACAGCACTGGGATGCTTCATCTCCAAGTTGGGGGAGCGAGCGCTTCCTTTCGTCCAGCTGATGAAGAAAAAGGGACCCTTTGAATGGACTGAAGAGGCAGACAAGGCGTTCCATGACCTCAAGAGCTACCTAACCAGCCCTCCGGTAATGGTGGCCCCGCGCCCTCAGGAACCCTTGGTGCTCTACCTTGCAGCCACTCCCTACTCCGCCAGTGCAGCCCTAGTGGCGGTTAGGGAGGAGCATCAGAACAAAGCCACGGCATCTGCCCAGGTCGAGGCGAAGCGTGAACAAGGAAGACCCGCAGAGACCGCTGCACAGCCAAGAAGGATCAGCCGCCGCTGGGGAACACACTCGAGACAGTGGAAACCCCTCCCCCTAGCGACCAGCCACTGGGGGCTCCCCTGTCTCAGGAGCCGCCACGGCCTCCGGAGGGCGCCATCGACACCAGCGTTCCCAACCTCGTTGAACATCCTGTGTACTTCGTCAGCACAGTGTTGCGGGACGGAAGGGCGCGATACCCCATGCCTCAGAAACTTCTCCTCACGCTATTGGTGGCCTCGCGCAAGCTGCGGCATTATTTTCAGGGCCACCCCATCAAGGTTGTCTCAGTGTACCCATTGGAAACGGTGCTCAGGAGCCCTAACTTAGCTGGAAGAGTCGCTGAGTGGAACATTGAACTGCAAGCGTTTCAGCTCAAATTCAGCACAACTAGAGTCATCAAGGGGGCCGCCTTGGCGGATTTCGTAGCAGAGTGGACGGAGGCGCCGGGCCTCAAGGCTGATGAGGATTGATCCCTCTCCCCGGGAGGCAAGGCACTGGACGGTTGGGTCATGTACTTCGACGGGCCATTCTCAAGCACGGCGCGGGGGCTGGTGCGGTGCTTATATCTCCAACCCAAGACAAGCTCTACTATGCTGTGCAGCTCTGTTTCCAGCATGGAGAAAAGGTCTCCAAGAACATAGAAGAATACGAAGGCTCGATAGCAGGCTTGAAGGCCGCGGCCGCCCTCGGAGTAAAGTGTCTTACCATCAAAGGTGATTCACAGCTCCTCGTCAACTTCTCCAACAAAGTATACGAGCCGAGGGATGAGCACATCGAAGCCTACCTTGCGGAGGTCCGCAGGATGGAGAAGCAGTTCTGGGGGCTAGAGTTACAGCACGTGCCCCGTGGCACCAATCAGGAGGCCGACGACATCGCCAAACAAGCATCCAGGCGACTACCTCAGGAGCCTGGCGTCTTCGAAGAGCCGCTCTTCAAGCCCTCGGCCATGCCATCACTGTCAAGCACGGTGCAGCCTCGGGAGGAGCTCCCCCAGCCGCCAGCCTCGGTCTGCGGCCCGGCCTCAGGGGCGCGTCTGCTCTTAATAAATGGAGCCTCATGACGGGTGCTGGATCACGGAGCTCCGGAGCTATCTGATGCAAGGGATCTTGCCAGAGAAGGAGGAGGAAGCGGAGCGCATGGCACGGCAGGCCACAGCATACTGCATTAGGGACAGAGAGCTCTACCAAAGGCGACCGAATGATGTGTCCCTGCACTGCATCTCCAGGGAGCAAGGGAAGGAACTGCTGGCAGATATACGCGGTGGAGACTGTGGGCATCATTCATCATCACGGACCCTCGTTGGCAAGGCGTTCCGCAGTGGATTCTATTGGCCCACTGCGCTCAATGATGCCGTCGAACTGGTAAAATCTTGCGAGGCCTGCCAGTTCCATGCCAAGTAGATCCATCATCCGGCTGGATGTCTGCAAACTATAACCCTCTCATGGCCATTCGCAGTCTGGGTGCTGGATATCCTGGGCCCGTTTCCTCGGGCGCTAGGGGGCTACCGCTACCTCTACGTCGCCATGGACAAGTTCACTAAGTGGGCTGAAGTAGAAGCCGTCCGCACCATCCCTGCAGGGTCTGCGGTCAAGTTCATCAAGGGCATCGTGAGCCGGTTCGCAGTTCACCAGTAACCTCTTCAAAACATACTGTGCTAACCTTGGAACGCAGATATGCTATGCTTCGGCGGCGCACCCCCGGAGAATGGTCAGGCCGAGCGGGCCAACGCGGAGGTCCTGAGAGGCCTCAAGACCAGGACATTCAAGAAGAAGTTGGAGGCTTGTGGCCGAGGTTGGTACGACGAGCTTCAGGCCGTGCTGTGGTCCATCCGCACAACTGCGACCAAGCCAACTGGCGAGACCCCATTCTTCCTGGTCTACGGAGCTGAAGCGGTCCTCCCTCGCGAGGTCAGACATCGCTCCACACGGGTCCTGGCGTTCGACGAGGTGTAGCAGGACGCCACGCGGGGGACGGACCTCGTGCTAGGGGAGGAGCGTCGACGGGAAGCCGCGCTCCGAGCGGCAAGATACCAGCAAGCGCTGCACCGATACCATTGCTGCAACATTCATCCCAGGACTCTCGAGGTAGGGGACCTCGTGCTCAGGCGGGTTCTCTCCAGGGAGGGACTGCATAAGCTCTCTCCCATGTGGGAGGGCCCGTTCAAGGTTGTTCATGTTTCCAGGCCCGGCTCCGCGCGCTTGGAAACTCAGGAGGGGGTACCCGTCCAGAACGCGTGGAACATTTAGCACCTCTGGAGGTTTTACCCCTAAAAGGCCCAGAGCCTGTGAAGAAGGCGAACGCCTGTGAAGATGTTGCGTTTTGGAGAAGGCCCAGAGCCTGTGAAGAAGGCGAACGCCTGTGAACATGTTGCATTTTGGAGAAGGCCCAGAGCCTGTGAAGAAGGCAAACGCCTGTGAAGATGTTGCATTTTGGAGAAGGCCCAGAGCCTGTGAAGAAGGCGAATGCCTGTGAAGATGTTGTGTTTTGGAAAAGGCCCAAAGCCTGTGAAGAAGGCAAATGCCTGTGAGGTTTATCTTTTCGAGAAAGGCCCAGAGCCTGTGAAGAAGGCAAACGCCTGTGAAGTTTATCCTCCCGAGAAAGGCCCGGAGCCTGTGAAGCTCTCCGCCCGTGACTCTCACGTAATAATGAGTGGGGCTGTACATGCCCCGGAGTCTCCGGAGCGCCGGCCTTAGGCCCTGGGGCTCCCTCCCACGCCCAGTGGCAGCACTTAGCTCTGCGCTGGTGAGAAGACGTCGAAGAATAGATTAGGTGTCGGACGCGGCTTTTCTCATTTGCTTTCTGCAGTTGGCTTGTTCATCCCCATTCGAGGTTTTGCTGAAGTTGTTGTCGTCTTTGGTTTGTGACTCTTTGCCTTTTTCGCTCTCTTGCCCCGATTTCTCTCGCGCAGGTCTCGCGAGGGGGCACTGCGGGCGCCCTCGTGTGTGTTTTCTGCCCTTGTCGTTCAAGGCTTCCCAACTCGGGTCCACTACCGGAGCACCCCTCTAGTTCGTGCCCCACGGGCACCGCGACACGAACACAGGACCTGGGTCGATCGCCTCCATGGCTGAGGCCGGGAACTACCTCTCCAGACTAACCCTCGCAGGACATGGAACGTTCGACAAAGCCTCGGCCTCGGGAAGCAAGGGTCACAACAAGCCCTCCCCCCGAGCTAAGTAATTCATGCGCGAAGGCGCGCAGCACAAAGGCACCATACCAGAATAATGGAAGCAATACGATAATTAAATGGCAATAGTCCAAGCACACCCTCGCGGGGCCCTACACTACTGTCTTTTTGCGCAGGGACAGAGGAAAAGAACAAAACAGGCGCGACTCGCCCGACACCAACTCGCGGGGGAGACTCGAACTGCCCCCGGAGCTCAGGAGGACTCCGTCTCGCGCTTCACCGAGGCGCGACGGCGGGCGGACCCGCTACCTCCCTCCAGGCGGGCGCGGTGGGGCGGAGGCTGATCGCGGCCACCGCTGGAGGAGCCGCTGCCCAAAGAGGAGCCCTCGAAGCTCGATGAACCTCGACCGCCACCGGCCGCACGCGCGCTGTCGTCTTCATCGTTCCCGGGGCTGGACCCTCGGTCGCGGTCGTCGTTCTCAGGGCAGCACCCAGCGCGGCAACCATCTTCCTCGAACACCCTCACATAGAGGGTGGCATCGCCGTTGAACTTGAAGTCCAGGTTGCACCGCCAGATCAGACCACGCGCGCGGGCAAACGTTTGCCATCCGCGGGTCAGGGCCAAGCTCCCGGATGCAGAGACCTCCAGCGAATCCCAGGATGCTCAGCCGCAGCAACTGTCCTCCTGGAGCCAGAGGCCGCTCGGGGGGCCAGCCGGAAGCTCACCTACGAGGAAGCGAGGAAGTTGGAGCCGGGTGCTGGCCGGCTCCGCCGCGCACACAACGAACTCCGGTAGTACCTCTGCCGAGTGGGAGCGTGGCCTAGGGGGTCGAGCGGCCGTGGCACGTCCCCAAGTGGTGGCCGCCACCCTCCACCACGCGGAAGATCGCCTCCGTGACCGCGGGGAGCCACCATGGGAGTCGCAGGGTGTTTGGTGGGAGGGCCTCGTCAGGCTGGCGCTTGGGTAGAGGAGAGTCAAGCTCCACCTGGCCGGCCTTTCCTTTCTCCGCGGCCGAGAACCTTTTTGGTGGATCCATGAAGAAAAAGGAGAAGCAAGAAGGGATGGATCGGAAGGGCAGGCGCCGCCCCATACTTATAGCCGGAGGAGGCCAACCGCCAGCCTCCACGACCACAGGTAATCATGACCCACTTTGCATGCAGGGACTTGTCAGTTTGCACAAACGCCGAGGCGTCGTGGGGAAGCGGGGCCACCCACGTCCAATCAACCGCCACGTGGCGCCCAAGGCCACTGGCTGTTAGGGCCCATGGCGCTTCGCACTTGCCCCTTCGCTTCTCTGCTCAGCCAAGTCCGGGCGCGCCTTGGGCCCGGGGGCTACTATCGGCGTTCTGGGGACGGGGGTCCCCAGACTTGCCTGCCTACGGCCTGCAGCATGGCTCGAGGGGTGGCCCAGGACGGCCCATCTTCATCAACACAAGCTCAAGACCCTCGCGAGGGGCCAAGCCTCACGGGGTGGACGACAAGGAACCTCCTCAGGCACGGCCTCGTCAGGCTGGCTCGCGAGGAGGCAGGGAGATCGAGGCGGGGTACCTCGCGAGGTGCCCATGACACAAGCCATGACGACCAAGGGCGCCAGGCGGGCGCCAGCCTGCGCAGTGTCCTTCTTTCCTCTTTGGTGCAAAGGGAGCAAGCACAGGCAACAACATCAAGCAAAGGCATCCATTTTGGTGCAACAAGACCAAGACCAGCAGAACGGCAGGATGGAGGTCATCGTGGAGCCCAAGCCGGCGTCACCGCCAGAGCCTTTGGCAAGCAAGGACCAACTTTAGTCAGGATAAGTGTACTAGATGTTCCCCTTTAAAATGGCCAATTGTTGGCGCCCTTCCCGCTCAATATTTGGGAAGAGGCCCAGGGCCTTTGCCTATAAATAGGACTAGCCACCACAAGGTAGAGGCATCGGATCCTCACCAGGAAACCAGTAGAGAGAGCGACTGAACTCCCCCTAGTAGTTCATCGCACCAACCAAGAACAGACCCTCGCGATGCTGTTCTTCCTTGTATTGTTCATCATCAGCCCAAGAGGCAATCCACCACACCACACACTGGAGTAGGGTATTACACCACAATGGTGGCCTGAACCAGTATAAACTCTGTGTCTCTTGTGTTGTTCCTTTGATTGCTTAGATCATAGCGAGGCGGTGAGGTGCAGGTAGGTAGAGGGCGAAATCCCCACGCGCACCCTAGTGTTCGAATCTAGAGGGTCTGCACGGAACCACAAATCCGACAGCGCGCGCTACTGGGTCCCTACTGTCATCCTCACCATGTACAGTCATCTCCTTATTCCTCTTGGTGGTTGACCATGTTGACAACACCGGAGGGCGGCGCCGCGGCGAGCGCGGAGGACGATGGTGAGGCCTCGGACGGGAATGAACAAGAGTCGGGGAAGATCACAGCCAGCCGTGGGAGGCGGGAGCAGACGGTCCCGCCGGCGCTGGTTTGGCTTTGGCGGCTCGAGGAAGAAGAGACTGAAGAAACGTGACAGACATTGAATGTCAATCGAACGGTCAAGGTTGGCACAATCGTTTTTTGACTAAGCGGACACCAAGTAGCATACTTTTTTTATATATAGGAAGAAAACTGTGAGGAAAATGCGTTCGTCTGCCGTCCTCCTCACAGGGAACGGTCGCCACATAAGTGACTAGCACCCTTGGTTTTCAACCGAGAGGTCTTGGGTTCGAGTCTGAGGAACTCTCAATTTTGTCCTCCTTCCTTCCTCGCAAAAAAAGGAAAGAAAATCAAAGACTTGGGAAGGCGTACAGAACAAGCTAGTGTACCAGTAAAGAGACGTTGCCGAGTTTTAGAAAAAAGAAAGACATGCTCCTGTAGCTGGATCGAATCCAAACCTAGACTATGACTATATATGGTGCTATGCTACTCTGCAAGTAATGAAACTGACATATCCAACGTTCGCTTCTCCTCTTCTCTACTTACTCTGCCTAGCATCAGAAGCTCTGGCCGCAGCAACCATGTCCGATGGCTGCTCGTCCACCTGCTCTTCAGCAGGCAACAACCAGATATGCGCCAAGTCGCCACCCGTACCATCGCCTGTGGGTCTCATCACACCCCCGCCGGCACGCGCACCGCAGCCGATTGCTCACCGCAACCCGCTGTCATTGGTGTGGTGCCACTGCTGCAAATCACGCAGAGTCATCCGTCGCGTCTCAACCACAATCCGCAACCCTGGCCGAGTCTTCTACAAATGCCCGAATCATGGGGTAATAATATGTTTAAGTGTTGTTCTGCTGCTTTCAGTTGCTGATTTTTTAATAGTTTGGTTGATTATCTTCCAATTTGATTCGTGCAGAAAAGGGAAGATTCGTGTGATTTGTATTTCTGGGAAGTTGCTGATGTGGGGGAATGCAACTATGCTGATTATTTGGTTAGCCGAGGAATCCCAATACCAGCAGGTTGGGGTGTTGGACAAGTAACTGAAGGAACGACAAAGGAGGAAGATGCAGAGCAGAAGGTTAAAGACGTAGTTCCTCTGATCATGGCCAAGCAACAGCTGCTGAACGGCCTTGACAGCAATGAGGAGATGAAAGAGCTTGTGAAGAGAATGGGAAAATTCGATGTGCTCTATAGGATGATTGTCTCTTTATTTGCAGTGTATGTAGCACTCGTGATGTATTCAGTGGCTACGACATGAGCACTTTGCTGAAACTAGTAATGAATGAAACCTGTGTAGCAGGCTGGGCGTAGTGTTGTGAACATCTAATGATTTCTATTAACGGAAACACAAATCAGCATAAATAACAAGTGATGTTCTCACAGCAAAATACTAAACAACATGTTCATCAGGTTTCAGTTGTCATAGCAAACACAATCTCACATAGTAGATAAAAAAACGCCTTCTGACAGGCAAATACGACAAAAGCAATGTAATCATCATCCGCAGCAGCAGCGTCAACATCTTCGCCATGTGTATCAGTCTGAATCGTAATTCCCCATGGTGTCATCTTCTTCTTCGTCCTCAACGTCCTCGAACGTTGGCTTCTTCTTGATCAAATCTTGTATGTCCACAGCACGACAGGCAATCTTTTCGCCGGCATCATTGACGTGATGGTTCTCAAAGAGGAACATCTGTGTTATCTTGTACATCAGGAGCAGTGTAAGCATCATCTTGTTGTGCAACTTCATTAAACGAATTCCTCTGCTCAAACCTTTGCAATACTCTCCATTCATCGCTGCGTGCAAATGTGTCTTCCAAGAAAAATATCTGTGTTTCTTGATTTGCCAAAATAAAAGGCTCGTTGGTCTGGTACGCCGCCTTGACATTGATGGATTTGAAATAATCATCAGCTCTGGGTTTTGTGATCCTGGAAAACTGGTTATACCAACGACAGCACAACAGAAACACACACTGATTATCCTCGAAACTGGGGATATACTGCAACTGAACAATGTCTGTTATGTTAGCATACATTTCAGTTGTTTCTTTGTCATACGTATCAGTGCTCATGATGGCACTATTTTGTGTCTTCCTGCCTTCGTCTCGTGCAAGGGTGTTGTAGCGCACATCTCCAACAAGGCTGTCGGATTTCGGGTTCCGGCAGACCCTCTAGATTCGAACACTGGGGTGCGCGTGGAGATTTCGCCCTCTGCCTACCTGCACCTCACCGCCTCGCTATGATCTAAGAAATCAAAGGAATAACACAAGAGACACAGAGTTTATACTGGTTCAGGCCACCATTGTGGTGTAATACCCTACTCCAGTTTGTGGTGTGGTGGATTGCCTCTTGGGCTGATGATGAACAATACAAGGAAGAACAGCCTCGCAAGGGTTTGTTCTCGGCTGGTGCAATGAACTACTAGGGGGAGTTCAGTCGCTCTCTCTACTAGTTTCCTGGTGAGGATCCGATCTGCCTCTACCTTGTGGTGGCTAGTCCTATTTATAGGTAAAGGCCCTGGGCGTCTTCCCAAATATTGAGTGGGAAGGGCACCAACAATTGGCCATTTTGAAGGGGAACATCTAGTACACTTATCCAGACTAAAGTTGGTCCTCGCCTGCCAAATGCTCTGGTGGTGACGCCGGCTTGGGCTCCACGATGACCTCCATCCTGCCGTTCTGCTGGTCTTGGTCTTGTTGCACCAAAATGGATGCCTTTGCTTGATGTTGTTACCTGTGCTTGCTCCCTTTGCACCAAAGAGGAAAGGAGGACACCGCGCGGGCTGGCGCCCGCCTGGCGCCCATGGTCGTCATGGCTTGCATCATGGGCCCCTCGTGAGGAACCTCGCCTTGATCTCTCCGCCTCCTCGCGAGCCAGCATGACGAGGCCGTGCCTGAGGAAGCTTCCTGTTGTCCGCCCCGCGAGGCTTGGCCTCTCGCGAGGGTCTTGAGCTCGTGCTGATGAAGATGGGCCATGCTGGGCCGCCCCTTGAGCCACGCCGTAAGCCGCAGGCAGGCAAGTCTGGGGACCCCCGTTCCCAGAACGCCGACAGTAGCCCCCGGGCCCAAGGCACGCCCAGGCTTGGCTGAGCAGAGAGGCGAAGGGGCAAGTGTGAAGCGTCGTGGGCCCTAACAGCCTGCGGCCTCGGGCGCCGCGTGGCGGTTGATTAGACGTGGGCGGTTCCTATCCCCCATGACGCCTCGGCAACTGCACGAACTGACAAGTCCCTGCACGCAAAAACTGGTCATGATTACCTGCGATCGTGGAAGTCGACAGTTGGCCTCCCCTGGATATTAGTACGGAACGTCGCGAGCCATTCCAGTTCATCTTCCTCTGCTACTTCTCCTCTTCTTCATCTTCGCCACTGCTCCGCCTTGCCGCAATGGCTCCGATACGCCGGTTCTCCGCAGAAGAGAAGGGAAAGCCCCCCCGAGAGGGTCCCGACCCGCTTCGGCCAATGAAGCGGTTGGTCCTCTGTCGCCGAGATGAGGGCGCGCGGCAGGAGGTGTTGAGGTTCTGGTGCGAGCGACCGCCGCCAGGGTTCCCGCTGCCCTTGTACGCCCACCTTGAGGGCCCCGCAGGAGCTGATGCCGAGCGCCATGGACGACGCCGCCGTCGGCGCCGGCGGCTCACGGCGGTGCGTGTTGTCCCTCCTGGAGTTCATGCTGAAGGCTCCTCCCGAGAGTTTGTGCTCCATGCCGCCATGCCTCCTCGATCTTGGATTCGCCTTCCTCCTTCCTTCGCCTTCGAGATTCCGCTGAGGGGGCCTTTCAGGCTCTGGCTGCAGCACGCCGATTGCCAGACTCCCGCGACCGATGCGGATGTCAAGGTCATCGCTCCAGGTAAGGTCTTCATGA
Organism: Triticum aestivum; assembly: GCF_018294505.1. Taxonomy (NCBI): domain Eukaryota; kingdom Viridiplantae; phylum Streptophyta; class Magnoliopsida; order Poales; family Poaceae; genus Triticum; species Triticum aestivum. The sequence goes on along the minus strand of NC_057801.1, from coordinate 581,154,220 downwards.
CCCGGGGCTGGGGCGAGATCGCCCGGGTTTGCAGGACGAGGGGTGCCCTCATGATCCACCTGGAGTTCGATGGCGCTTCCATGCTGCTCTTCAAGGTCTTCAAAGAAGATGGGCGTTGGCTGGAGTGCTGTCCCAGAGGCAGAGGCAGAAGCTCCGGAGCGGCAGGGACCAGGCCTGCCGTCGCACGTTCTTCCAGCAGCTCCTCAAGCGGCAGGGGCGCCAGAGGATCCAGCGGCTCCGCCGTGCTCTTCGCGACTCCGGAGACGAGCGACGACAGCTACGAGCCCCCGAGCCTGCGCCGCTCTCGGAGTAGGTCGAGCTCGTTCGGCCGCCGCCGTCTCTGATCTGGATGAGGTTGGCGTCGGTGCTTGACGGCCCACTGTTGATGATGGCGTCTGCCGCGACGGTTCCTGTAGTTAGGACTCCCTAGGATACGCGTCTTTTGTCCCTGCGAGGAGCCAAGAACACACCCCTTGGGGGCTTGTAAGGTGTCTGTAGCTCCGTTTGTCAATATGATCCTTATCGTGAAGCAGTGCGAGATGCTTATTCCGTCTTAGCTTAGTTTCTTCCTTTCGAACCTCACGAGGGCTTGGTGCTCTGCGTTGACAGGTCCTGGTCCCAAGGCGGCTTCAGCCGTCGCTAGTATGCCAAGTCGCGATGCCGTGGTCAAGGCTAGGAGGTGAGCGGCCCGGGGTCCAGTAAGAGCCCCTGAGTCGCGATGCTCAGGAGGTCCCCTTTAGCGCTCAAGCAGCTATCGTTCAGTGAGAAAGGAATGCGACGTTGCTAACACGGGATTGCATTGGATGCGGTGACGGTGCTGCGATAGCTAGTGTTTCCGGAGGGTGACTAATCTCGAGAGTCAGTAAGCGCTTCCTGGTGCGGCTCTAGGTCCGTGCATCGGCCGGCGATGGGTTGCCTAGCGAGGTCTCCGCGTGCCTCTTCCCTCTCGCCTTTGCTCCCCTTTCTGCTCCACGTCCTCGGGTCCTGGCCCTCGAGCGGGTCTCAGCCGTCGCTGGTTTTCCAGGTCGCGATGCCGTGGATAAGGCCAGAGGGTGAGGGCTGGAGAGCCAGTAGGAGCCCTGAGTCGCGATGCTCAGGTACCCCCACTTTAATATGCAAGCAGTTCACGCGGACGAGAGTGAAGAGGACACCGTGAGGGCCTCGCCTGGCGCTGCTCCTTGAAGGGGTCCTGCTAGGCCCACCACAAAAAGAGCAAAAGTCTGCTATGACAAGTGGCGGTCAGCCATTAGTTGCTTTGGACAGGCGATGAGGCACTAAAGGCCTGACGAGGTGTAGTGGGGCACCCGTGAGCCAGCGCGGGACACACGGGGCCCTACCCCAAGGTGGGTTGTGCCTGGCACTAGGCCTTAACCTGTGATGTGTTCCTGCAAATTTGGCTAGATGTCGATGCTCTACGTCCTCGGGTCCTGGCCCTCGAGCGAGTCTCAGCCGTCGCTGGTTTGCTAGGGCGCGATGCCGTGGACAAAGCCAGAGGGTGAGGGCTGGAGAGCCAGCAGGAGTCCTGAGTCGCGATGCTCAGGTACCCCCCTTTAACGTGCAAGTGTGGTTAGATGTCGATGCTCTACGTCCTCGGGTCCCAACCCTCGAGCGAGTCTCAGCCATCGCTGGTTTGCCAGGGCGTGATGCCGTGGACAAAGCCAGAGGGTGAGGGCTGGAGAGCCAGTAGGAGCCCTGAGTCACAATGCTCACGTACCCCCCCCCCTTTAATGCGCAAGCGGCCGACATGAAGGAAGAAGAGGTGCCACGGACAGGCACCAAATAACAAGCATGATGGGTCGAATGCATGGCCCGAAAATAAATGCAAGAGGGGTACACACCACTGGGTCTGACCCGAGCGACTTGGGGATGATGCAACGCGAGGGGCGCCCCAAACAAACTAAGCTTAAAACATGAGCAAAAGGGATACACGCCGCAGGGACGGACCCACGCGGCCTGGGAATGATGCAACCCTGAGGGCGCTCCCAGCCGAAAATGAAACTTGAAAGATGTCACCTGATAGTGTTGACGGTGAAGGGGTGTTGAAGTAGCAGACATAGCGGGCTGTGGGAGCCGATCTTCACGAGCCCCCAGGCCCAGGAGCCTCGGGAGGCTCCGGAGGCGCTGGTGGCTCCTCGCGAACCATCTCCATCTCCTCAAGGACTGCGGAATGCCTGGCCTCCTGAGCCTCCAGGATGCTCCTCATGAGGCGCTGGCGCACCGCAGCCACGTTCGGCAAGCCGTAGGCCATGCGAACGTAGCTGCGGGGTGCGCCTTCGTAGCACCCTACGCGTGAGGGCCAGAAGCGCTCCTGAGAGGCGACTCGGTTGAGCCCTGGGATGTCGATGCAGACGTGCAGCCCGCCATCCTCACCTAGATGGGGAGCTACGGTGGGTAAGCGGCGGCTGCCACTCATGACTCTTGACTCCTGCAACTCCTGCGTGATCTGACTGACAAACTCCTGAGGGTTTGGCCCTCCTTGCTTTGCTCCTTCCTGAGGGAAACGTGTTCTGAAACACACCTCCAAGTGGTGCCCCAGCGCCTCCCTCGTGAGCTTAGCAAGGTCGGTGGCCCTCCAGGAGGGAGCCCCCGAGCCCTGCTTGAGGAGGGCGCCAGGCGCGCCTTCCTATGCGACAGAAGGAGGTGCCCCCTGAGTGGGCGCAGACCCAGAGGGGCCTGCCTCCTGAGGGGTCGGGCCTGGTGATGTCTTCTTCTTCTTGGGGGCGGTCTTAGGGAGCCTCCCGCTCCCGCGATCTGGGCCTTCAAGTGATGCAGCCTGAAAAGCTCATTCCAGGGAGCACGTTGCGTCCCTTTCTTCATAGGGCATTGTGATGACTCCGCCACTTCCTGGCATCATAAGGACATTGTAGCCGTGATGAGTCACGGCCATGAACTTGGCGAGAGCTGGCTAGCCGAGGATGGCGTTGTATGGCAGGCGAATGTGGGTGCGACGTCGAAGTCGATGAGTTCGGTGCGGTAGTTGTTGCGTGCCCCGATGGTGACAGGGAGGCGGACCTGCCCAATTGGAACTGTGGAGCCGTCGATGACTCCGGAGAAAGGCCTGGTTGGCTGAAGCTGATTGTAAGGCACTTGGAGATTGTTGAACGTCTCTACGGACAGGACGTTGAGCCCTGCCCTGCCATCGATGAGGGTCCTGGTGACTTGCACGTTGCTGATGGCTGGGGAGCAAAGCATTGGGAGGACTCCGGCTATGGCCGCGCACTTGAGCTGATCCGCTGAGCTGAACGTGATGGCGCACACCAACCACCTGAGGGGGCGCGTGGCTTCAAGCTTGGGGAGGACTGCATTCACTTCGCGAGCAAACTACTTGAAAATGTGTTGAGAGGCTGGGGCTTGAGCTCCGCCCAGGATGCAGGCGATCGCGTGCGGCTCCTAGAAGCCCCCAGCCCCCTCGTCCTAATGATGATCCTCGTTTCTCCTTGGCTGTGGAGGTAGTGGAGGGAGGCATGCGTTTCCTTGCGGACGATCCTTGCAAGGTTGATCCCTCCGGTCTCCCTCACGAGGCTGATCCTGCCAGTGATCCTCGCGAGGTCGGTCGCGCCACCCTTGGCGAGGGTCGCGGTCTTCCCAGCGTCCTGCGTTCCTTCCTCCTCCTCGACCATAGCCACGATCGGGGCGTCGGTCGACCCTTCCTTCTCACACGGCTCGGAGCTCTTGGCATTCGTTAGTGTTGTGGGTGTGGAGGTCGTGGTACACACAGTACCGGCTGCCCTTGAAAGACTCGGGCTGATCTCTGCCCCGCTTGGTGTCTGGTTCTGCCGCGAGCACGGTAGCCCCTTGCGCTTCACGTCCTTGGCCTTGGATTCCTTCTCTTCTGGGTCTGCGGCTGGCATCTCGAGGAGGGAAAGGCGCCCTTCCTCAGCCCTGGCGCACTTGGTTGCTAGGTTGAACAGCTCCAAGGAAGTGCACAGATCTTCATGCATCGCCAGCTCCTCCTTCATCTTGACGTCACGCACGCCGTCGGAGAAGGCTGAGATGATGGCCTCCTCGGTCACCTTGGGAATCTTGAGACGTGCGTTGTTGAAGGCTGGATATACTTCTGCAGGGTCTCCCCTGGTTGCTGCTTGATGCGGCGCATGGCGCTCACGGCAGGTGGCCGGTCGTGAGTACCTTGTAAGTTGGCAATGAAATGGGTGCGCATCTCGTGCCAGGAGGAGATCATGCCTGGGGCCAGGTTCAGGAGCCAGGTGCGGGCCCCGTCCTTGAGCGCCATGGGAAACCAGTTCGCCATGACCTTCTCATCCCCGTTGGCAGCTTTGATGCCCAGCTCGTAGAGCTGGAGGAACTCCGCAGGGTCGGCCGTGCCGTCGTAGCGAGGAGGCAGGTCTGACTTGAACTTGTAGGGCCACGCGACGCTGCGCAGCTCGGTGGTGAAGGCGCGGTAGCCTGCTCTGGCCACAGGAGGCCTCTGGTGATGAGGAGCTTGGTCTTGCGGGCCCCCATACGCTGCAGCTAGGAGCAGCGCGGGGTCTTGGCGTGCTAGAACAGGAGCGTGGTCACGACGGACCGGAGCAGGGAGCACTCGGGAAGCTTCTTGGGGGCGAGGAACCTCTTGGCAGCTTCGCTCTTGCTGAACTGGCGCCGGATGGGGTGGGTTCCGTCCAGGGGCCACACGCCTTGGGGCCAGGGCGCCTTCTTGAGGGGGATGCGGCTGAGGCGCCCCCGGAGCTTCATTACCCGCGCAGGGCGGGGCGTGGTGCAGCGAGAAGGACGGCGCTGGGGAGCCCCCTGCGGCGCGGACGAGCTCGGCAACGCGGTCGAGCCACTCTTCGTAGACGTTGTCGACTGGGCGGTAGCGCAGGAGCTCGTTTGCCACGATGAGCGCAGCTCGAGCCTCCATGGCCGCGTGGGGCGCGCGGGACGAAGAACAGGCTGGTGCGAGCGAGGGAGTAGTAGTGCGGCCGTCTCGCCTCACGGATGGATTCTGGGACGATGCTTGATGCTCGTTCCCCGCCGGGCCGGTGGCGGCGTTGACGGCAGGCGACGGGGCACGGCGAGGGTGGCCGCCGACGGGGGCCGTCTGGGTGATGCGGGAAGCGAGAGCGGCTCGGCGCTCGGCGCGGGCCCGACGAGCGTCTGACATGGACGCGGTGGTCGGTGAAGAACAGGGCAGCGGAAGACGGATTCCAGCGCACCCCTACCTAGCGCGCCAAATGTCAGATTTCAGGTTCCAGCAAACCCTCTAGATTCGAACACTGGGGTGTGCGTGGAGATTTCTCCCTCTGCCTACCTGCACCTCACCGCCGCGCTATGATCTAAGCAATCAAAGGAACAACACAAGAGACACAGAGTTTATACTGGTTCAGGCCACCATTGTGGTGTAATACCCTACTTCAGTGTGTGGTGTGGTGGATTGCCTCTTGGGCTGATGATGAACAATGCAAGGAAGAACAGCCTCGCGAGGGTGTGTTCTAGGCTAGTGCGATGAACTACTAGGGGGAGTTCAGTCGCTCTCTCTACTGGTTTCCTGGTGGGGATCCGATCTGCCTCTACCTTGTGGTGGCTAGTCCTCTTTATAGGCAAAGGCCCTGGGCCTCTTCCCAAATATTGAGCGGGAAGGGCGCCAACAATTGGCCATTTTGAAGGGGAACATCTAGTACACTTATCCTGACTAAAGTTGGTCCTCGCCTGCCAAAGGCTCTGGTGGTGACGCTGGCTTGGGCTCCACGATGACCTCCATCCTGCCGTTCTGCTGGTCTTGGTCTTGTTGCACCGAAATGGATGCCTTTGCTTGATGCTCTCGCCTGCGCTTGCTCCCTTTGCACCAAAGAGGAAAGGAGGACACCGCGCGGGCTGGCGCCTGCCTGGCGCCCTTGGTCGTCATGGCTTGCGTCATGGCCACCTCGTGAGGTACCCTGCCTTGATCTCTCCGCCTCCTCGCGAGCCAGCCCAACGAGGCCAGGCCTGAGGAAGCTTCCTGTCATCCGCCCCGCGAAGCTTGGCCCCTCGCGAGGGTCTTGAGCTCGTGCTGATGAAGATGGGCCATGCTGGGCCGCCCCTTGAGCCACGCCACAGGCCGCAGGCAGGAAAGTCTGGGGACCCCCGTTCCCAGAACACCGACAAACGCAAGATTCATAATGTCTTACCCGAGTATCAGGACCCATTACTAGTGAGTAAAGGGCATCATCAACTGTCTGCCCATCCTCCCGCATCTTCTTAACCTATGGTTAGAAAATAGACAAGTTGATCATCTTATGTACTCAATATATTAAAAAAACTGACAGTGCACTTCAAAAGCTTACATGGTTCTTGAACCATTTCGCAAATCCTGCCATGACCAGTTTGTCAATGTTTCTTGGATTTTGCGGCAGTAACTCCTCTTTGTACATGTTGCACAACATAGTGATCGAGTCAAACATCTAAATATATAAGAATGTGCTGCAAGTTTAGTAGATTATGATGTATAAGTTGCAGTACTGCACTTACTTGATATAAGGTAGTATCTCAGGACAGTTATTCAACACATACCAAACCATTTTGTCCAAATCTTTAGGTTTGTCCTCTTGTCGACTCTTCCCTGTAACTCGAACAGAATAATCAAAAACATTGAGCCCGGGATTGTCTTCACCCACCTCTTTGCTAAGCTGATCAGCTGTTTCAATGTATTTTGAGCAGAATGTCAATGCTTCTATAGGAATGTAGGCCTCTGCAATGGAACCCTCGGGTCTAGCTCTGTTCCTAACATAGCCCTTGAAAGTGCCTAGCCGCCTTTCAATAGGGTACATCCAACCATACTGTACTGGACCTCTAAGTAGTGCCTCATCAGGTAGATGAACAGCCAAATGCACCATCACATCAAAGAAGGCTAGAGGATATATCTTCTCAAGGTCGCATAGGATAGTTGGTATCTTGTCTCTAAGACGCTCCAAAGCATCTATCCTGATATTTCTACTGCAGAGTTCCCTGAAGAATTGTCCCAACTCTGCAATTGCTCTGTATAAGTCAAGTCGGCCCAATCCTCTAAGGATAACAGGTAAAACCCTTTGAAGTAGGACGTGGCAGTCATGAGTTTTCAACCTTTGTACCTTGTTTCCATCTGCACTGACTCTCCTTTCAGGGTTGGAAGCAAATCCATGTGGGAATCTCACACGTGACAGGACCTCACAGAATTCTTTTCTTTTTACCTTGTCCAAGATGTACACAGCTGGTGCCATATCCCGTGGTTTACCTTCATCTTGCACCTGCAAATCCTTTCTGATACCCAGGTGTGTCAAATCAATCCTAGATTTTAAGGTATCTTTCGTCTTGCCTTCAATGTTAAGAAGTGTGCCGATAATGCTGTCACATATATTTTTCTCGATGTGCATCACATCAAGATTATGCCGCAGATCCAAATCTTTCCAATACTCCAAGTCCCACAAAGTGGACCTATGGGTAAACAATAATCTCTCTTCTACCATGCCACGCTTCCTTTTCCCGCTACCATTACCAGGATGGTTTCCTGGTATAATATGCCTGACCTTCTCTAATTCCACTTGCAACTCATCAGCGGTGAGCCTCTTTGGCGCATCACGGTTTTCATGCTTTGCATCGAACACATGTCTTCGATGTTTTCTAGGATGCTGCTTGTCCTTGGCAAGGAAACGGCGGTGTCCAATGTAACAGATCTTGCTAAGTATTGCGTACGACAGCGGATTCCTGTCACAGTGAACACATGCATTGTAACCATGTGTCGTTCGCCCTGACATAGTGCCCAAAGCCGGATAATCATGGATGCACCAAATTACAACAGCACGCAGAAAGAAATCAGCTGGTGGGCTGCTATATAGGTCTCGAGTGAGAACACCCTACCATAGTTGTTGAAGTTCCTCCACAAGAGGGTCCATGAACAAATCAAAATCCTTTCCAGGACTTTTTGGACCTGGGATGAGAAAGGCCATCATGTAGTTTGATTCTTTGGTGCAGACATTTGGAGGCATGTTGTATGGGATAACAAGCACTGGCCACGTGCTATATGTGGCTCTCTGGTGGCCAAATGGGTTAAATCCATCTGAAGCTAAGCCAAGACTAATGTTTCTCGGGTCAGCAGCAAACTCTTTGTGTTTATCATTGAAGCTTTTCCACTCATTACCATGAGATGGATGGCTCATTACACTCTGATCTCTGTACTCCTGGTTCCTAGAATGCCACAGTACATCCTCTCTTGTTTCAGCATCATGAAACAACCTCTGCAATCTTGGTGTAATTGGAAAATGTCTCAGAACATTATGAGGAACCCTCTTCCCAGCATCGCCATCTTTCCATCTTGATGATTTGCATTTCGGGCATTCACTTAAGTTGGCATAATCCTTCTGGAATAGAACACAATTATTCTTACAAACATGGATCATATCATATCCAATTCCAACCGCACGAAGGAAATTCTTCATTTTACTGTAGGTGTGTGGCAGCTCAGACGCATCTGGGAAAGATTTGCAGAAAGCAGACAACATCGCATCGAATGATTTGTTGGTCATCCGCTCAGATGTCTTCACCTGAAGAAAGGTGACCATAGCTAAGAATACTGATAGCTTATTTCCTGGGGTGACAGCAATGTTGCATTGTTCCAACATGCGGGCCCACCATTTTTCTTCTGCAGGTGAAAGTTCACAGAATGCACGAGCATTTTGTAGCATTGTTTCAATGTTGGTCAAACTCACTGGCTCTGCCACCACCACCTCCTCCTCCTCTTCCACCTGAGCATCAGGCAGATCAAGATGGTGATCTTCTGCTTCCACGTAGTCAATAACATTGACATTCACAGCTTCACCATGATGAACCCATCTAGTATATGTGACCGACATCCCATACAAGTGTAGATGATTTTGCACAGTTGACTGGGGTCTTGTAACTGAATTCATACAACTGCTACACGGGCAGAGCACATCTGATTTCGGACCACTGTACTCAGCTCTGATAAAGTTCATGAAGTTTTCAACCCCCTCGACATATGCAGCGGAGAATCTTCGAGCATAAGTTATCCAAGTCCTGTCCATCTGTTAGACATACAAATTAGTTCTTCTACTAGATATTACAGGAAAAACATATATGCTTTTTTATGAAGTCCAGAAAAAAATACCTAGGTCGATGTCTAAAGCTATGGCAAGATATTTGGACGAGCAGATCTAAGTAACGAAATATATGTAAAGCTAATTCAGCAAACAGATTTGAGTGCTAAATTATGGCAGGCTGTTTCAGCAGTCAATGAACCCGAGCACACAGCCATCGAACTATCGAAGGCCATCGCAACAACAAAGATCGAGTATAAAACGGTGTAGAGCTATTTCACCTAACAGATTGGCTACTAGACCATGGCAATCTACGTCACACTAAATATATGGCAGGATATTTCAGCAACTAATCGGCCTTGGCATGCCATCTCAGCTAAGTAGATTGAGTGCAGAACAAGGCAAGGAAGCTTCTTAAGCAGAGCATATTGACAGTAAACTACTTCGGCAAACAGTGAGATTAACAGCGTCTATCAGCTACATTCAGCGCTACACCGACATGAACGGGGCCTCAGTCTAGAATGCGCGTACCATGGGAGAAGCTGACCGCCGTGCGTCTCCACACGAAAGTCGCCAGCGGTGGCGGAGCTGACCGCCGTGCGCCTCCACAAGAACGTAGCCAGAGGTGGCGGCGGCTAGAGGACGGCAGTCTACGAGAGCGTACTGTGGGAGCGAGAGGATCGCCGTGCATCCCCTCGACGAACCGCGGCGCCGACGTATCAGCGCGGCGGGGAGGGCGGCTTTGGCGGAGCGAATGGAGTGGAGGGGGACGGGGGGAGGGGGTTTGGGGAATATTTGGCCGAAGGGCGGTTGAATCGAATTTGGGGGGAATTTTGTGTGTGTGTGGGGGGGGGGAGGATTTTCGCGCGGTGGGCGGGGGGAGTTTGGCGCATGGTCGGTTTCTCCAAGTGCAGTCCCACGTGTCAGTGAAGAGGCAAGCCGAAGCGCGTTCCGTTTGCGTGAGCCGTGTGCAGGACCGAACGTGTGTGGGGTGCAATGCGACCGCGACAGGAGTGTTGTGAGTGTACCGCCTTTTTTCCTTTTAAACTAGGTGCTTCGCCCCCTCAAAAAAATGTTGCTTCGCGCGATCCATCGATACTACTACTAGTAATCCGGTAATCCCGACTAAAACGGCGCGGCCGGGTCTTTTCCCGCGCGATATGCTGGGAGGTTGGCTTAGTTGGGTTTTTTAGATTTGTCTCGGTTCAATAAAAAGCAGAGTTGGTGATGATGGTGTGCCTGTCATCCTGCAATATAGGCCGTCCGATCTATATCTAACGGATAGGAAGGAAACTATGACAATTTACCCGCACTCCTCTCCACATTTGCAGATAAGGCTTTCCCTCGTTCATCCTTTTCTCCCACAAGATCTTGATCTTCCGTGCACTAGTACTCCTACAATATGTATATTATTGTGAAAGTTCATATACACCGGCCGAGATTAATGCAAACACGGCAGATTTTCATTACATTTTGAACTTTTATAAGACAGAAAAATAAAAGAAACCCGACCCTAAACCTATTCTACGGCGGCGACCGACGTCCTCCATCTGCGATCTCTATGTACGGGGCGGGGTTCAAGACCCGTGAAGTGAAGGTGCAGTCTCCGGCGAGGAAGAGTAGAACACGGGATACGGACCGGCCAGTTGGCACACCATGCCCTGCCGCCTCCCATGCCCTACTCATCCTCGGAGGAGTCCCCGACCTCGGCGGTGCCGGACGTTGGACGGCGGCAAGTAGGACGCGTGGCTGACGGTGCTCCCGTCGTCGGCCGCCAGCGTGGCCACCACTTGTGCGGTCGCGTCCGCGTCCGGCTACGCCGCTATTGCGTCGCGAGAGGCGACTTGAGCGAGGGCGGCGACCTCGAGCTTCATCCCCGAAGACAAGCTCTCCCGCAGAGCGTTCGCACTTGCGGTCATGGCGGATGTGGTGTCAGGTAGGAGGACGATGCGCTATGGTGTGGAGGTTAGCTGGGCGTTGCCGCTTTAAGTAGCGCATTCCGGTGAGGCCAAGCGTCCGGGTGCGTCATTAAGTCGCCGGAGTTGGTTCCTCGGGCACCGAGCCTCTTAACGACGACATACGAACGGACGGCATGAATGCGGGCAGCTGGCGCCGGCTGGGAACGCACCGCGCGACGGCGCGAGGGACGAGGGCTTTGGTGTGCCAGGGTAGTCAGCTGCGGTCGTGGCAACGTTGGAGATGCCCTTTGCTCAAATGCGATCCCCGCATGTCATTGAAAAAGCAAGACGACCCGGCATGGTCTCAGGTCCAGAGGATGCAGTTGGCCGCGCTACACCACTCCGCGGACGCGTCGCGGCGCCCCGTGCATCCCGACGAGCCGGGTGTTGGGGTGTGTTTGGATTGTGGCCAAAGTGCACCTTACCAAAATTTTGGTCATGACCCAAAGATTGGTCTTTGTTTGGATGGTTGCCATTTCTTTGGCATGCCAATGAACTCTAGCCAACTCTAGTTCATTTTTCTTGCCAATGTCGGCCAAATCATGGGCAACCAATACCTCAACCAAAATTTTGGCTACCCAATGCTTTGATGGGGCAACCTTGGGCACAAACCAAACATACCGTTGGTCGTGCCACAGCACAAACGCCACCCTCGGCACACTGAAACCGACCGTGTCTATCGACGATATGAGCGTGTCGCTCACCGCGGTCGCCGTGTCCAGAGGCGGTGCTGGAGCTGCGCCCCGTTGTTGGCCCCAAAGACCCACATGAACGGTTGTCGGTGGCGAGGAGGTCGTGGGCCAGCTCCTCCATTGGACTAGTCTGCGCTACGTCGTCCCGACGGGTGTGCCCCACATGTCGGTTTCCCTGTTTTCCCGGCCATATTCGAGCGTGAGTGCTCCGCGTTGCGCATTAGGCCTTTCACTATGTAGGCCAAGCGAGACAACTTATTGTTTATTTGAGCCGTTCAAGTGTAATCATGTGGCGTTTGCTTATTTCTCATTCCTCTCCAACCCTCTTCTCCATCGATCATGTCGCCCTCCAGTCGAGTCCATCCTCCCGCATGCCTCATTTGAACATTCCGCCGAGTATCATTCGCATGTACCCACCCTAGTCCTCTTTCAATAGATCTCCGGACCCCGAGATGAAATCGAGAGGGAACGAGTGGGGGCACGTGATACCTAAGGCGGATTCAAAATTTTGAACCGGTGATCATAGCATCCGCAAATCATATATAAAGGGTATTCAATGTTCGTTTCATTTTTGAACGTACAATATACTCCCTCCTATCCTTTCTACCTTACATATAAGTTTTATGTGTAGTCAAAGTATCTCTACTATGATAAAAAAGGTATCAACATTCAACAACGCCCAATCAATATTGTTAGATTCGTACGTACTCCTAGATTTGTACTCGAGATGGTTTCCAATTTGACTATTGACAAGATTAATAGTACTCCTTTCACATAGGTGAGTAAGTCATCTTAGGCTGTGCACCGTGACCAAGGAGGAGGGGAAAACGAGAGACATTAATGTTTATTTGCTAATTAATAGTATTGCATGCAATGAACTAACCACTGCATGTCATGTTTGATAGTCTCAGGTCATTAAAAGCATGCACACCCTCATCTCTTATTGGTTCATATGTCAAGAAACAAGAAACGAGGTAGAAGTTAATGCACCGCGCCTACGTGTTTTGGGATTATTTGGTTTTCGTAAGATGACTTACACACCTAGACGGAGGGAGTACATGAGATGTATAATGTGAAAATTATATCATTGGAAACTCCTTTCACATACGAAATTGACCATATGCTTTGTGTAAGTTGCATGTCATATATTATTACTCTAACATTTGGTCAAAGTTAGCCTCGAAAAACGCATTAGACCCTGTATGCTTTGTGTAAGTTGCATGTCATATATTATTACTCTAACATTTGTGTAAGTTGCATGTCATATATTATTACTCTAACATTTGGTCAAAGTAGTATAGTGGAAGTGGATCCTCTGACGTAGGTATCCCTGCCTTACCCTCCCTTTCGGTCACTTACTGGCGGACCCCATGCTTGCTAGGCCCCGCATGTCAGTTACTCAATGGGTTCGGCCACGTCAGGGGATCCTCATCCGTAGTATACTCCCTCTGTTTTTATTTACTCCGCATAAAACGGAGGGAGTAGTGGTATAATAAATGACGCGGGCGGGGGAGGGGGAGGGACGTCGGTTTGCTCTCAACTGCGGTCCCACAAGCGAGCGAAAACGCAAGACGAAGCGCGTTCCATTCGGTGAGCGACGTGGAGGGTCCAGCGTGCCGGGCTGCAACGCGAACGCGACAAGAGCGATGTACAGTCAAAACCGATTGACCGGTCGTCACCGGAACCACTATTCACACCAGAACCTTCGCTGCTCGGCCTACGCCAGCCACTGCCCTAAAACCACACCAAATCTCCAGCCCATTCCCCCACCTTTCGATCCCCTAGCCCGCATCAAGCGTCCCCTAGTTCGCCGGAAAGCCATGGTGCGCCGCAAGATCACTTACTACAAGATGCTGACGCCGGAGCGCCGCGCAGAAATCGCGGCGGCGGTCGGCGCCACAGACCTCCGTTCCCAAGCTCGCTTTGCGGCGGGCCAATCCCCGAGTTCTCTGGAGCCAAGCTACGAGGAGGAGGAAGCCGATCCAATGTTCACTGCGGAGGTCGCGGCGCAGAAGGCCCCCGATGGGTATGAGACGATGGACGTCGACTTCGTGCCGGCGTCCGAGTCCCCCATGGTGCAGGCGGACCAGCGGTTCAACATGGCGATACTAAAGGAGGACCGGGAGGCAGAGGCTCAACTCGACGCGGAGCGCGCGCATGCCGCTGCCATCGAGGCTCTCCTGCAGGCGGAACCGGATGTCGTGGATGTGAACCGGGCGGCGGAGGCTCAACTTGAGGCGGAGCGCGCGGATGCCGCTGCCATCGAGGCCCTCCTGCAGGCGGAACCGGACGTCCTGGACATGAACCGGGCGGCAGAGGCTCGACTCGACGCAGAGGGTGCGGATGCCGCTCTCATCGATGCCCTCCTGTAGGCGGAATCGGAAGTCCTGGACTTGAACCGGGCGGCAGAGGCTCGACTCGACGCGGAGCGCGCGGATGCCGCTCTCATCGACGCCCTCCTGCAGGCGGAACCGGAAGTCCTGGACTTGAACCGGGCGGCGGAGGCTCGACTCGACGTGGAGCGCGCGGATGCCGCTGCCATCGAGGCCCTCCTGCAGGCGGAACCGGACGTCCTCGACTTGAACCGGGCTGTGCTCTCGTCCGTGCAGAGCACCCGCACGCTCCGCTTGAACGAGTAGCTGGAGGCCAAGGACAACCACGGTGCAGAGACACATGTCAGCAGCGGCGGCTGGTTCGCGCCGGCAGCCAAAGACGACGAGGCCGTCTCTTTCCGCGAGCAGTGATAGTTTTTCTTTATGTTGTTGTTTTTATTATTATGGATCTTTTGCTGTGTAAAAACATACTATTTGTTATGCAAGTCGCCTGAGTCTACCATTTCAGGCGGTTGGATGAATATCCTACGTCTCCTAACCCTTCTTTCCTTCTTCCTCACCTCTTCTTCTTCCCCAACAGACCACCGCACGGGCCGTACGGATACTCCGGTTGGATAAACATACTCTATGAACGAAAATTATGTGTCAGCGATAGGATGGCTGAGTTTGGTTTGTTCACATGCGACAGCACGTGTCAGTGAGGGTGTGTTCCCTTGGTTGGGTTTGCGGCGTGCAGGAGCGAAGTGTGAGGGTGCGGTGCGACCGCGGCGTGCAGGAGCGACCGTGTGAGGGTGCGGTGCGACCGCGACAGCCGTGCGCAAGTGTACCTCCTTCTCATTTTGAAAACTTTAGGCAAGCTTGGCAAAAATGTGTGGCGAAGTTTGGCAATGCAAGGCCTAGACCCAAACAGGATAAGTACGTACGTACTAGGAGTACTAGTGTTAAAAAAGAAAGGCGGGGTTTTCCTTCGATACAAATCCTCGTTTCACGTGTCAATTAATGCGTATTTTTTTCTCGAAAGACCAAAGAGCTAACCATCTCACTCCTCATCGCTTGATTAATGTAGCGCCATGCAAACGAACCTTCTCACTTCCGCATGCATGCAGGGGATATTAATGTCCTTGGTTGCTAACCCCATCAATTTTGCCTCGATTAGTGTTAGTGGCCCTTTGCAAATTGTAATTTTGATATACTGGCCTTGTGTACAAAAAAATGGAGGTAGTAACTATATTTGAATTCCTTGCCCATTGCGGTGACGTCGATGACTTTTTTTTGTGGTTTGGCGAAGTGCGTTCGACGGAGAACACCATTGAGGGAGACCATGGTAAGTCATTCGCAAGTGCCACCTGCAAGCCGAGACAACCGCCTTATTTGCATCCAGGAAGTCCTTTACTAGTACTACTACTAGGAGTACTAGTGCGGTGAGATGGTTTCTCGAAGAAGACGATGGAGAAGCGGAGTCAGCGAAGAGTGAAATGATAGTTGCTTCGTCCGTGCTTTGTGATTTGACGCCTCACTGCTTTGTGATTTGTGATAGAAGGGACAGGGGAGTAGACTCTGTGCTCTGTACTGTACTACTCCTACATGCGTCCAAGCATGGGAGAAAGAGGAGAGACGTTGCATTTTTCTATTCCTTCAATCAATCAATCAGGGAGCTTCGGTTCCATCTTTTTGGCTTTGGCAACGCCGTCCACAATGGTTCCCACGATGCCAAAAGCTATTTTCACATTTGGCTACACATTGTGGATGCCCTTAACCGTACCACTTGGTTTTGCTCCTGTGTGCTATCTATACAAATCTCAATTATATTGATCTAAAAAATTATAGAATCAAAGATTAGTAAAAAGGAGGTGATTTTGCCGCGCGGATGGCGGGGGAGGTTTCTTATTTTCGGAGGACGTTGTCCTGGCGGTTTGCTAACATGCGGTCCCACGTGTCAGTGCTTTACCAAGCTGATCCGCGTCCCACATGAGGCAGAACAACGGCAGAAGCAACACGTGGTTAAGTTGAAGAAGATGAGGGAGAAGCGACCAAGCTGATCCGTGTCCCACATGAGGCAGAACAACGGCAGAAGCAACACGTGGTTAAGTTGAAGAAGATGAGGGAGAAGCGGATTCAGCAACGAGTGAAATGATGGTTGCTTCGTCCCTCCAACTTCTTTTTTTAGCATTATTACTTCGTCCCTCCAACTTAACTGCGGGAAAGGTGCAGCTTTGTGATTTGACGCCTCATTGCTCATTACTACGCCGGCGCCATGACTGGGGTGCTTCACCCCGGCTGCTCTGCACTGTATTCCGGTATGGCACGTGGACCCGGTAGCTTGATGTCCCACATGTCGGCGAAAGGGACTAGAAGATTTATGAAAGCGAGCGCTCCACTCTTACGACGGAGGAGTAGACGACACGACGGCCCAGTGAACTGTCACTTGTACTGTATAGTACTATAGTTTTGCTGTTTCGCACGATCCATCGATACAAACCCGATTAAACAGGAAAGGGCGGGATTTTTCCCGCGCGGTAGATGATACTGGCCATACATTTCAAAGGCAATTTTAATGTATGCAAACTGAATAATTATAAGTAACAATATGATATCTAGTAAAACTAAAAACACATATGATTTATTGTGTTGTGTAGTAGTAGTGCTGTATTGCATAGTTGTTAGATGTAACATGCGAGAACGTGTAGAGATGTAGTTTTGGAGGGCCTACAGAGAGAAAAGCGTAGTACGGTCACCGAACTTCAGAATAAGCTGATTACGGTCACTATATACGTTTTGCGGTGATTATCCGGTCACTTGCTCACAGTTCAGCATCGGATTGCACTCTGTTGACCGGCCAAATAGTCTGCGTGGCGCCATGTTGACTAGTTAAATTGACCACGTTCCTTGTGGGTCCCACCTGTCAGTTCGCATAGGGAAAAGGTCAGATAAACACAAATTTACGCAGGCGCGACAAGGCTCCAACCCGTGCGCGGGAATCACCTGGTTGTGTATGTGTCTGTCAGGGCCTGATGTGTGCGCATGCACGTGTAGGTTGAGCACTTGAGCGTGAGAGTGTGTGTTGGTCGTGTGGTGTACTGGTGTGTGCATGCATGCGTGCGTGTGTGCGTGTGAGTGTTGCGTGCGTGCGTGGCTGCGTGTGTACGTGTGAGTGTTGCGTGCGTGCGTGGGTGCATGTGTTTGTGTGAGTGTTGCGTGGATGGAGTTCGTGTGCATGCGTGCGTGTGTGTATAATCACCACACCAGCTCATGTGTGTTAAAACAGACGGCTCAGCATACCAATACAAGGCCACCTTGTCCGCTGTGCCCGCGGTCATGACTTCGCACCACCGTCAAAATATTTTTTGTCGTTTGTTTTCATTCTTACTAGCAAGATGCCCATGCGTTGCACGTAACATCAAGATGCATTTGTATGACTTGTTTATCTTGTGAGAGAAAAGGATGAACGAGGGAAGGCCTTATTTGCAAATGGGGAGAGGTGTGTGGGTACCTTTTTGCAAAACTGCCATAGTTTCTTTCCTATCCGTCAGATATAAATCGGACGGCCTATATTGCAGGATGGCAGGCACACCATCATCACCAACTCTGTTTTTTATAAGAGTGTATTTTAAGTATTTTATAATAGTGTAGATGTAGAGTAGATACAAGTCGACAGGTGGGCACGATGTTAGTGAGATAATGTGATGCAACACTAGATCAGGTGCCACGTGGAGCGTTCAACTGGTCAACTAGTCATGTCATGAGCAAATACAAAGTTGTACGGTGAGCCCGTGACTGTATAATAACCACTAAACATAAACGGTGACCGTAATGAGTGGATTATGAAGTCCAATGTATGTATCGTGCTTTCACTTCAAATACAATGATCGTCATTGCATATATCGCGAGAGAAAGATGAAACACGCGTGAATTTTCTGGGGGCTTACTTTTAGAGGACATGGAGATAGTTTTGTGTGCATACGTGAAAGGGCCGTACAGGGGGGGTATGCGATGGAGAGAGAGATGCTCTTCGTTTCTCTTTATTATGACTAACTTTGTATATAGTATAAAAATATACAAATTCACAGTGCGGAATAAATATCATTGTGGGCACAATGCAATGCAAATTAGCGTTCGTACTCCTCCATATAACTTTGTAATGTTGTATATATGTAGAAACTCTAAAATAATTTTTTGGCCACACTTTATTCAAAAGGAATGTTGTATGCGAAATAAACGTGAAGAGAGGGCTTTTTAGATCAATGGGGTACGTGATGTAACATGTGTGAATGTGTAGTTGATGCATTTGGCGGGGCCTAGAGAGGTATGTGTGTGTATTACGTATTCGAGAGAGGCATGGATAGAGGGGCCGACGGGGGGGGGGAGATAGCACGAGAAATGAGGGTGGTCTAGAGAGAGAGAGACGAATATGACGTCACGACAAGAGATTCCATTCCCTTGAGTGTGTATATGCAAGGGGGGAGGGAATAGAGGCACCAGGAGAATTTTTCTGTGTGTGTGGTGTTTGTGTTGGTATGTGTGGGTGTGAGAAGATAATGAGACGTGGGGGCAGAGGGATTGTCACCGCGTGAGGTCCGGTGGGTCGAGGTGAGGCCCTTTGTTCGGTTCCGTCCTGCGCCACATTGGTCGGCCCATGACACATTTAGGAAGACCCATGGATGACTAGTCGTACAAGACAAAGATAGCAGAATTGTGAAGGACTCTGTGTCCACTGACAAAGCCGGCTAGGATTTGTAACCCTAGGTTCTCGGACTCAGGTAACCCCTCTATCTCTGATATTACTATTCATCCAACCTAACTTTAAGGGGCATCCTACAGAATGCTCTGCTAGAATCATACTCGTCGATTAGGAAGAGAGGTGTGAGATAATGCGTGAGAGACAGGCGTAAAGATAATGTGCGTACATGAGACACGTAGGCAGGTCCATGTATATAGAAAGGGTCGATGAGGATTGTGCGTGTGTATGTTTGCGAGAGGAAGAGTGCTTGTGATAAAGGTTAGTGAAAACAGTTGTAAATGGTTACGAGAGGGAGGGAGGGTTATATCTAGAGAATGTGTGCGAGAAAGACACCTCGGGAGAGAGTGTGTGAGCATGTGTGAGAGACCACCGATGGAGAGTGAAACTACACGTAAAAGACTGCTCTACACATTGATTAAAGATATAAATTGTATCCAAATATTAGGATGGGATCATGATATTTGCAATTCGCGTAAGGAGCGGTCATTGATCCATCAGACATCTAGATTCTATCGAATTTGAGCATGTCTATGTTATTATTCGACACAATTGATCCACATAGTTAGTATTTTGAACTCCAGACAATGCATCGCTTTAGCAATCGAATATAAACGTGAGTATAGTTCATGTTGTGTGTGTAAAGCACATTATACATACTAAAGTTACACAATGGACATTTATAAATAGCTACCTATGAACTATTATACATTTGAATTCAACCTAAGGTGGTTTAAAAAATCGAATTCAACATGAAGTCCATTCAATTATTTGAATTTGATATCATGGCATTTGTAAACCATACCTAAACTATGGGGGTACCAATCTTTGCTCTGATTTTGTACATAATAGCATATGTAGTCGTGTACAAAATAGATTCAAATTTAGCTCCTCCATTCCAAAATAATTTTAGTTATAGGATTTTCAAGTGTCAAAATTCAAAAGGAAGCAGATAATTTAATGAGGTTTTCAAACATACAAGGTCAAATATAACATTGTCTATTTAGGTCAATCCTCATAGTTCAAGAGTAGTCTAAACATGAATGCTTGTGTTTCAAATTTTCAAACGAAGCGCCAAAAGAGCCTCTACTCGCCCGAAACCGAGTGAGACCATTGTTTGGTAGTACAAGGAAATTACTTTTCTAATAACTCCGACCTATGAAACCTACCAGCCCGACGTCCAAAGGTCTAAACCGGGGTAGGTTTGTAGCTTCATCTAGACGCCACACAACCGCCTCCGAAAAACATTCATACACAATGGCCGCCTAAGCACACATGGTTCAAAAAAGTTTGTACTTTCCCCAAATTTCAAACAAGCGCGTCCCATCTTCTGTTCAAAAAAGCCAAAAACAAGCGCGTCCCAGACCAAAACATGGTTCCCACCCACCCGTCCGATTCCCCATTCGTACTTCGTGGGCGCCAAAACTACCTCTCCACCAGCCGCGAAACCCTGGCATCCTCCGTCCGCCACCCCATCCCACCCATCAACTGCCGCCCTCCTCCATCACGCCGGAGCCGATACCCCGACATCGTCGTCCACCGCAACCTCAACCGCAACGCCCTCCACGGCTAGTAGTTGAAGCCGAGGCCGAGCCGTCCGTACCCGAGCCAGTTCAACCACACCGTCCTGCGCCTCACCGCTGTTGCTCCAACTTCGCCACCCACCACCGCACCGGAGCTATTCCTGCTACGCGGCCCTTCGTCGCCTCGGATCTGCTTCCCCTCCGCCAACATACATCCACGGCAACACAGTCAACAATTTGGCCATGGGTTCGTCCAAGCCTGCACCCTCCAGAACATCAGTTTCCTCGGTAAAAAGAAGAAGATCGGCGCGACATGTGGAGGTGACCACACCGGCAACCGAAGAAGGTACTCCTCTTCCCTTATTCGTGCAAATCTTACATCTCTGCTTGCACGGTATTCATCCCACAGAAGACACTAGTTGACCGCTTCTTCTTGATACTAGATTTTCCTAGTAACTTGCGATGCACAAGGTTTCTCCTCATATACTATTTCACCTTAGCTAGAGGTTCGTCGCCCCCCTGAATTTCAATTTCTGGCCAGTTGATTCCCAATTAACGGAAGCATTCCCCGGCGTAACAGGCGCTAGTACGACTATTACGCCGGGGAAGCAGCGCCTTGGTGTTTATCTTAGGGGCGTGTGCGGCCTAGAGCTACTGGCGCCCGATCTGGAGGTCGGCCGGGATTAAAGGGATGGCTTGGGGGCGCTGCCAAGCACGGCGGTGGTGTGAGGTCGATGGGAGGGCGGGGCGGCGGAGGCACGGGTCTGGGCCGGTGGTCGCTGGCGGTTCGTGAAAGATCGTCAACAGTGACTGGCGGGAGGTAGACGAAGGCCATCTGCCCGTTCCTTATAGATCGGACGGTTCATTAAAAAAATCGACTGACCTATTTATTTTCAGTCGACTGTTATCTTAGATATGACCACATGTGGTGGTGTGCTGGAGGAGTACCTGCATTTCCTGTGCTCATATATTACAAAATCATACGGAGTAGAATCTAATTTTGTTTGCCATGCAATGTTGTAGAGCTATCATATGTCTCCTGTCATTTATTTTTAAGCCACCTGCTATCTGCTACTTTTACAGTGCACTAGTTCTGCACACACTTCACCCATACTCTCACTATTGTGTTTTTATGCAAGGGTATTTCAGACTCTCCTGCCGAAAGAGAAGCAGCAAAGAAAAGAGAGAAGTCGCTCCAGCTTGGTATATGGGTAGGCAAGACACGTTACAACGCTATAAAGGGTGCAGTGTCAGCAGATGGAGACGGTAAACGTAGCTCTGTAGTTGATGACCTCGCTCGCAATGAACCACCATCCCAGGTGCTTGCTTTAACTTCGCGGTGTCATATGTGGTTGCATGTTGGTGTCTAGCTTGTATACGAAAGTCCGAAGTCGGTCTTTATTAAGATAAGGAAAGATATTTTTTACATGAACCACCATCTCGTGAGCACCAGAAGACAAATAGCTAGTCAGGGCACTGGCCGAGCCAGTGACAAGCCCAGCAAAGACAGGCATCACCTGGAAGCCAACTAAAAAGCCGCGAAGGTGGCGAAGCAGCCCGCCTCCCACCAGGCTCTCAGGTCCTAGATGATCATGTTCACCACTCCAGCCGGATGTCTAGCTTGTATTGCTTCCAATTTGGTTAAATTGCATCTGCTTAGCTTACACATTATACCTTTGAATATGACATGCCTTTCTATTTTTGGTACATACTAGTACATTTGTGTATTAACCATGTTCTTACATCAAACTAATGTTCTTGTGGATCCCTCATCAATCACTTATGACGAGGCAGGCAGGCAAGGGGACTACTCCTCATTTAAAGAATGCAGCGTCAGCCTCCCGACATGATTCTCAAGAAACAGAAATGCTAGATGAAGATAGTGAACGTAGCTCTGTAGTTGATTACAGCATTTCCCCTACACTAGCATTGCAGGTGCTTGCTCTAACTTGGCAGCGTGATATGTGGTTGCATGTTGCATATGGTGTCTAGATTGTAATTCTTCCAATCTGGTTAAACTGCATGTGCTAGTCTGCTTAGCTTATACTCCTGTAAATGTGACATTATACCTGTTAATGTGACATGCCTTCCTGTATTTAGTACATAGTACATCTGTCTATTAAGCATGTCCTTACATAAAACTATTGTTTTTTTGTATCCCGCATCAATCAATATGACGAGACACCTTTAGTATATGCAGTGCGATATTAGTTGCATCTTTCATATGATTTATAGCATGCGCTGCTTCTAATTTGTTGAAATTCCATTTATGATGGGACGCTTTTAACTTGGCAGTCATATTAGCCCTGTTTGGATCATGGGGTTAGAGCTAGTTTGGGTTAGTTGGGGGCTCAAATAACCCAAAAGAATCCAAACAGGGAGGGTTAGAGTGGGTTAGTTTCATCTAACCCAACTATCCCGGTGGAGAGGTGTTTATTTGGGTTAGAGTGGGTTAAAAAATAACTCTAACTCTAACTGTGTTAGAGTATCCAAACAGGGCCATTGGTTGCATCTTTCATGCGGTGTCTAGCTTGCATTGCTTCTTATTTGCTGGAATGGTTTCTTCTTAGTTTACACAAACAGTTGTGAACATGCCATGTCGTCCTATTTTTCGTACATATTCCATCCTGGTATCATGTGTTTGCCTTACATCAAAGTAGTGATTGTCAGTATCATGCATGAATGAGTTCTGAAGAGAGAATTTTATTGCTTTTTCTTGTCGGTTTTACTTGACAATTCAAAATCAATAAAGCGGAAGGAAGTTAGCAAGGCAGCGGATAAAGGTGCTCCTTCCAAACGGAGGCCCTCTACAGTTTCTACTCCTCCACACCCCCAAGATGATTTCCAATACAACACATGCATAGACACTCAACAAAGTTGTGTTTATGATGAGCACGTCTCCCCTAGTGCAGCATCACTGGTGCTCCCTCTAACTTGGCACTGTTATATGTGGTTGCATGTTATGTGTGATGTCTAGCTTGTATTGCTTCTAATTTTGTTGAATTCCATCTGCTTCTAACACGTGTTCCTGTTTCTAGAACATACAATATCTGTCTATCACACCATGTTCTTACATCAAATTACTACTATTGTGTAACCTGCGACAATCACTTATCATAAGACACGTTTGACTTCGGAGTGTGATATAGGTTACATCTCACATTCTTTTCTAGCTTGTACTACTAATTTGTTGAAATGGCACTTATGACGAGACAGTTTTAACTTGGTAGAGTGATATTATTTGCATCTTTCATATGGTGTCTAGCTTTCATTGCTTCTAATTTGTTGAAATGCCTTCTCCTTAGTTTACACATCATAAGCTGTGAATATGCAATGCTGTGAATATGCAATGGCACTAATGACGAGAGACCTCTAACATGGTAGTGTGATGTTGTTTGCATCTTGCATATGATTTATTTCTTGTACTGCTTCACATTTGTTTAAACGCCATTTATGCTGAGACACTGTTAACTTGGCAGAGCGATATTTGTAGCATCTTTCATATGGTGTCTACCTTCCATTGCATTGCTTCTAATTTGGTGAAATGTCTTCTTCTTAGTTTACACATCATAGTTCTGGTTATCTCTTCCGTCCTGTTTTTCATACATATTACATCCTCCTATCATGTGGTTGTCTAACATCAAAGTTTTATTCGTCTGCATCACGCATCAATTTGTTCTGAAGAACTAAATTTTATTCGTTTTTCTTGTCGGCTTGACTTAACATGGCACAGAGAAAGAGGAAGAAATAGAGAATGGCAGGGAATGAGAAGCGGATGAATCCTGCAGATTCTGCTGGTACTGATGGTGCAATAGAAGGTGAAAGTCCAGCGGAAAATTCTACAAACACGGCATCCCATGCTACACGAACTGCAAAAAAAGCCAAACAGAAACAAATAGCTGCCACCAAACAAGCAGAGACAACCCTAGTTCTTGCAACACCTACCACAGTACTACCAGCTGCACGACATACTCGTGCGTCAACTGAGCTAGCAGCACGTTCCCAAGCTCCCTTGCCACCTGACACTACTTCCCAAGCACTCTTGACACAAGACGAGTTGGCAATATCAGATGAACCTTGTGAGCTTCAACAGCAAGAAGGTAGTTGCTGGAGTCAAGTTACAGTTGCATGTTTCTTTATATGTAGTCTCACAGTTTGACGTACACTAACACTTCCTAGGTTTGTTGTTGGACTAGCACCTAGGCGCAAGAGGAAACAAACATGAGCGATAATGCTCGATAAGTTAACTAAATCTAGAGGAGGAAGAATGGAGATCCATTTTGAGCTAGGTTTATAAAGGCCACGTGATGCTACAGAGTCAGCCAAGTTAGTATCAGAGGCAGCGGTTGCCGTTAGGTGTCATGTACGTATACTCCCAACATGGATTCAGTACAGGAATGACAAAGACGAAACCCAGTTCAACACCTTACTCGACCATTTATCCGTAAGTATGGTTATGTATGGAAACTAGTAATATCGTCTTGCTCTGTCCCATACTTTATAGGTTGCTGATAATGAGACTCCCATAATTTTCAACAGATGAGGTTCAAGTTGGATAGCCAAGATGATGCAACCAGACAAACTTGCACCCATGTTTTCAAGTCTGCTCTGCGACAGTATCGGTAAAACTTGAGGAAAACTCACTTTGAAGGCAAGGCTAAGAGTGAACTTTCCCAAACATCTCCAGTGGAAAATATATCGGATGAAGATTGGAGGGGCCTTGTTAAACATTGGTCTGTTCCAAAGTATTAGGTACATTATATATATGTGATCAGATCACAAGTTAAAGTCCTATTGACGCATGTGCCACACAAATCTATCTTCTTGTAGGTGAACTGTTCAAAGAACAAGGCCAACCGTATGAAAGTGAAATTCCAACAGATGACAGGATCCCGTAGCTATATTGCACACTGCGAGGCTCTTGTAATTAGCTGTTGTTTCACTCTTTTCGCTGTACCATATTTTCAGATCTATATTGACTTGTTCGAAATGCAGAGGAAATCCCGCAAGGAACAAAAAGTACCTGAACCAAATGTTGTGGAAATCTTCAAGGACTGTCACACCAGCAAGAAGAAGGGCATGACTACAACAGTCAAAGCCGCTATTGTAAGTCTTTAATCCTCATGCCTTTTAACTACTACTTACTCTGACTTGTGCCTTGAACTGCATGGTTTGCAGCCAATGTCTATTACTCTTTTCAATTTTATACACAATTGTCTTAGCATATCATTGCACCTTACAAGGTTTAAAAGGGAGGAGTGATGTTCCTTTGATCTTGACCCGTAATCTAGTTCCGTGCTGGACTTTCCCACACAACGTTACAATTGCCTGTTTGTCTGTTCTCAGTTGTTTTGTGATATGAATGATGTCATATTATGCTTACCGTATTATAAACTTCGTCTCTTTATCCTTAGCCCTCAATACAATGTGAAGAAATAGACAATACATTAGCGATGGTACATGGTCATATGTTTGGAACCTGGTTTTATTATGTACTCCCTCCGCCCTTTGAAGAGTGTACTTCCAACATTGTTGGAAAGTCAAACATTTTTATGTTTGACCGTATTTATACAATAATACACCAACATTTATGTCATCAAATTAGTAGCATTATATTCATAATAAAATATATTTTCATCATATATCTATTTGGTTTCACAAACATCGATATATTTTTGCATAAACTCAGTCAAACTTGGAGATAGTTTGACCCTCCAACAATGTTGGAAGTACACTCTTTAAAGGACGGAGGGAGTACTTTGCAATAAAATACAACTAATATTTTACATGGGTTCACCAGAATAAGTTATGTATATAGACCAAAGCTATTTTGTTGGTTTTGCTGCCTCCTTAATATCTTCTGTTCTGGTACTACTAATGTAAAACCTCAACTTTTCAGCAAGCTATGGAAAAAATGGTGGAACTGCCACCTTATGAAGGTGGCAAGGCAACTATAACCGCAATGCCAGCTCTTGCTGCAGTGGGTCAGTACCTGTCCACTAACAGTGCCAAAAGCACATTCCTGCGTAATACTGGGTTGGTTGTTAAGGCAATATCATCCAAACTGCCTCATGATCAAGATATGCAAGCTCAAAGCAATGTTGTATCTGCGCTCCAGACACAAGTCCATTCCCTAATAGAGGCCCTTTGTGAAACAAGGAGAAACATTGCTCAATGTCGTCAAGATATGCATGGTTTTGAAACCAGACTATTAGACATTTGCTATGTTGTTCAGGAGCCTAGGAGAAATGAAGGCGAGGGTTATGGTGTTCCATCAGACAATACAACATGAAAACGTAACAGTCAGGTCAAATGAACCGAGCTTTTGAACTTCTGGTGGTGCATTTATCTGCTAGACTGTTAAGTTTTATGCCAACCTTCCTTTTGTTATATAGTTGTAATTTGTTTTGGTGTGATACAAAATTTATTCTTAACGTGCAGCCACCGGCTGAAGAAAACAGCAAGCCATTTTTGTATAGTGTAGGGTGTTCCCTATATTTGCACTGGTGGCGATCTTTGATGCTGAGTGGATGTAATCTGTGTAATCGCCTTAATAGCCTAGTGTTAGTTTGGGCCTTATTTATTTCCCAGTCTTCTTTTTCCCTGGTTTGCTAGTGGCCGCAACTACCCATGGGCCATATATGGGCCGTAGGATCCATGGGTCTCCTACGGGCCGTTGATAAATGGGCCTGTAATCGGTGGGCCTCGGGCCGTCGATAAATGGGCCTCGAGCCGTCGGATAAATGGGTCTACATGGGCCGTAATCGGGCGTAATTGGTATCGGCCCAGCATGGTAACGGGCCGTTAACAGGCGTAGGACTGCAAAAGCTTAATTCTGTCACAGGCATAATGGGTCTTTAATGGGCTAGAATATAGGACGGGCTGGCCAGAAACGGGCCGACTCTTGCCATGGGCCGAATTTGGCCCATTAGGGTAACAGGCCAGTAACGGGACAACTGTTGCCATGGGCCGAATTTGGCCCATTTGGGGAACATGACAGTAACGGGCCGACTCTTGCCATGGGCCGAATTTGGCCCATTAGGGGAACATGCCAGTAACGGGCCGGAAGTGAGGGCCGAAAAGGAGCCCAAGAACGTATGGGCCGTCAATAGGCCGAAAGCTAACACGGGCTGGAAATGGCCCATGTAAATCACGGGCCGTTAACGGGTACAAAGAAAATTACTGTTCATTATGGGCTAGAGTCACCATGGGCCTGTAAAGGGCCGAAAGATACGAAGGCCTCATATGGGTCGAAAGATGTCGTGGGCTATTCATGGGCCGAAAGTGAAATGGGTTGGTGTTATATTCGACGGGCCACATGACGTTGTTGGGCCGATTTCCTTTAGTTCCTAACGGGCCGTAAAATGGGCTATTTGCGAAGACCGTTAATAGGCTTTTCATGGGCCAGCCCGTTAACTTTTGACCAAGTCAAACGGACCGGCTTTGTAAGCTAAATGGGCCAGTGGTGGGCCGTGGCACGTGTCGACATATCGTAGGCGCCTATCTGACCCACTGACGAGCTGACACGTGTTTCGTCCGGCCAATAAGAATTTTACAAGTGGAAATTTCCCATTTGTCGGGGCTGTTAACGGGTTATCGGATCCAAAACTCGACCCGATAGCTTAACAACGTTCCGTTATGGTGGATGCCACGTGTCGGTCACCCTTGACGAAAGCACTTCTGTGACGCACGATTTATCGTCATGGAAGTGGACACTTCCGTGATGATAATTTTGGTAATGTCATGGAACACTTCTACGACAGCACAGGTATGACTATCTTGATTCTGTCATAAATTTTTCATGGATGTACATGCATGACAAAAAATGCGACCTACTGTGACAAACACGTATCATCACGGAATCGTATTTTTTTGTAGTGCATGCTGAGTCTGAGGTATCCTAACACCAATAGGTCTGAATCTCGGTCAGATATGATGGTTGGAACATATTCCCAAGAGTTATAACATTAGTTTTTGACCCGATAAGGTGATGTCATGCCTGGCACACCTGGCTGAAGGAACTATTGTTATAGTTTCCTTTTTAGCAAAGTTATCCACTCTTCCATGAGGAAATTGTAAGACTTATTCTATAAGTTATTCCTGATGAATCCTTGTGTATCTAGAGTCCAACCTTTGATTGAAAACCATGTCAATGCTATGTCGAAGCATGTCGGTGGTACTCCGATCTTCAACAAGAACAGTTAAAGCAATGCTATCTTTTCTTTATCACTTATCCAAAACACCGTTGTATGGGTAATGTCATGAAATTCCTCTCCCCTTACCTAAATGGTTTTCTACTTTCTATCTTTTCATGGATGCCATGCTCTACTTGTCCTTTGGAAGGATATACCCCTGAAATATGTGTTTAAACACGTTTTCCTTTCTGTTGTTCTATTTAATCTGTTGATCACATTTTCCTTACCATTGTTTTGTTTAGCCTTTCTTGTGATCCATATGATCTAAGCAGTAATATTCTTATGCATATATAAACACCTTGGTGTACAACTGTGTTAGTAAGACCTTGTTGTTTTTGTTGATGTCATCCCAGTAACCACCGATGGACGAGAACTTTGCCTATTGGTCCACCTCATTAAACGAGCAAGAAAATGGTTCTCTTTGTCCCTTGCCCTTGGCACTGATGTTGACACTGACATAAGTGATAGGCTATCCTCTGACATGCTTTATTTACATGATCGTGCAAGAAGTCACCCCCCTTTCCACCTTTATTCCACATGGTGGGCCCATAACCCATAGTTCCCCGGGATCGAAACCTGACTCTCCTGTACACCCCCTGTTCCCAAGGTTGTTCCTCGCGCATGGCCTCGTATGTAATTCATTGTCCACCTTCCCAGGGACCGTCAATTCTGGTATCAGAGATAATACTTATTCCCGTTGCTTTGAACCCCTTTCTTGCCCTGTTTCAGGCATCGACCGATTGCCTGCCCGCTCAAAACTTCCCATGATACCTCCTTACTTTGCCCTCGATATTTTCTTAAGTATCAATTCGAGAGTTACTTTCCGCCACCTTCCCCGATGTTATCTACTAGATAGTCTACCTTGCAGAGGTCCATTCTTCCGGTATACCCCTTTTTCTTTCATAAGTACGACGGAGATCCCGAAGAAAGGATGCGTGCTTCATCATGATGACCTGAAGTAGAGGAATGAAGACATCGACATATTGGATCGACCTCTTAGAGCAGAGCAACCAAGACCGAGAAGAATCGTTAGAATTTTGTAACCAGAACCTCCCCACCTCACGCCTCTTAAATCTCGGGACGAGATTTCTTGTAGTGGAGGAGAATTGTGATGCCCGAATACTTAAGCTACAGTGAACCTCTGCTAATGATGCCACGTCACCTCGAATTACTGTTGCTAACCTCGTGTTAGTTCGAAACCGATTATAATTCAGATTAAAAATCAGGCAAACAACAAAAGCTTTCAAACAGTGAAACTAAAATGTTCTGGTCATGGCAAATAATGCATAGGTGATTATGCTGGTGAAACCAAACTTTTATGAAATGCTTAACTGCACTAAAATGATTTAAGTAGTAGAAAACCTAATTATTTAAATGCCTTTACTAATTAATAAAATATCAAACTAAATTATTTGGGGACTAGACTTTTTGTGCTAGTGGACTAACTTGAATTACTAAATTAGGTGCCAAGTATATATTTTTACAAAAACTAAAACAACAGGAAACAAAGATAAAATAGAATAAAAGAAAAGAAAAGAAAAGAAAACAAGAAATAAAAATAAAAGAAAGGAACCCCCCTCCCCTGTTGGGCCGTGGCCCAGCTGGCCATCGGGCCAACCAGGCCGGCCCAGCCGCGCCCCACCCTCTCCCCATAATTCCCCATGGGAAAACCCTAGCCCGACCGCATTACACCACTCCCCCCCCCCCGATCCCCATCTCTCCCCTTGTCCCCCCCACCTCGCGCCGCACGCACTCACATGCAAGCATCATGCCTGGGAGAGCAGCTCCCCATGCCCGATCCCCTCACCAACCACGACGCCTCTGCCGTGTCTCCCTCTGCTTCTCCTGCTACAGAGCATCACCGCCACCACGAGTTTCCCCTCCACTGTCATGTCTCCTCCGCCCGTAGCCGTCTTCCCCGCTCCGTCGAGGCCACCAACCGCCAGCACCGAAGGCCGCCACACTCCAAGGCCTCCTCATCACGGCTCCTCTTCCTCCGCACCTCTACTTCACCCTCGTGCCTGCCGGCTCGTCCGGCCATCGGACCTCATTGGCAGGGTCCTGCCGGCCTCCCCAAGCGCTTCCCCGACACGTCCCAAGTTCGCCCCTGCGCTCCATGTGAGCAACCACCACGATTCCCCTTCCCCCTGATTTCCCCTCTTCTCAGACGCCGTAGTGCCGCGCACGCCTCCCCGTGCTCACGCCGACCGTGCCCAACGCACGTGCGAGCCCTGCCCGTCACCCCTGCTCGCCTAGCCTCGACCAGGCACGCGCCCACGTGCGCTCGCCCAACCGCGCACGACCGCATCGCCGCTCGGCCGTTGACGTTGTTGTAGTTCTTGGCCATCCCCGACCACACCGACACCATAGATAGATCCACCGTGCCGTTCGCATCGCGTGGAGCCTCACGGCCGTCAAGTTAGTCACCGGAGACATCGTCAGCGTTCCTCCATTGCGCTCTATGGCCGCCGGCATTCGAACCATCGGGTGTGTCACTGATGCGTGGGCCCATGCTAACGAGTTACGTATTAGTTTGGGCCTAATCTTGTTTAGTGCTAAACCATAACCTTAAGCACTCACTGACCTTTGGGTCTGCAAGTTAACTAATTTAACTAAAACTATTAAAAACCCATGTTAAAATGTGTACCTATGACACATGGGTCCCACTGGCCCCATTGACCAGTCAAACCGCTGACTGGGATAACCCAGTCAATGACATGCGGGTCCCACAAACATTGTTCACTGTTTGACCAAGTCAACAGTAAATGTTGAGTCAGCAGTTGACCAGGCCCACTGTCAGCCTCACTAGGACATCCTTGGTTACATTTCTCTATGTATCCATAACAATTAAGTAATTATTGTTTTTCGAATTAAATTAAATACAGTAATTAGAAAATGATTTAAAACTTTAAAAATTAATATAAAATAAATGGTAACTCAGATGAAAATACTTTGTACATGAAAGATGCTCAGAATGACGAGATGAATCCGGATACGTAGCACGTTGGTCCGCCACACATCCCTAGCATAGCGAACACGCAACTTTCCCCCTCCGGTTCATCCGTCCGAAAACGCGGAACATCGGGGATACTTTCCCGGATGTTTCCCCCCTTCCCCGGTACCACCTACTGCCGCGTTAGGGCACACCTAGCACCGCTCATTGTCATGTCATGCATCTTCATGCTTATGTTTGCATTGTATTTATTGTTTCTTCTGCCTCTTCTCTCCGGTAGACTACGAGACCAACGTTGCTGCTGCCCTATTCGACTACGAAGTTGACGACCCCTCCTTCTTGCCAGAGCAACCAGGCAAACCCCCCCTTGATCACCAGATATCGCCTATTCTTCCCTCTACTGCTTGCATTAGAGTAGTGTAGAATGTTACTATTTAGTTAATCCTATTCTGTTGCATAGCATGTCATTGTTGCTACAGTTGTTGATACCTTACCCGCAATACTAAATGCTTAGTATAGGATGCTAGTTTATCATCAGTGGCCCTACATTCTGGTTAGTCTGCCTTGCTATACTATCGGGCTGTGATCACTCGGGAGGTGATCACGGGTATATAATATATATACATACATACTATACAGAAGGTGATTAAAGTCGGGTCGGCTCATAGAGGACCCGCAAGTGATTCAGATATGGGGGCTGAATGGACAGGTGGCTCCATCTAGGTAGTGGTGGGCCTGGGTTCCCGATGGCCCCCGAGTGCTACTTTGAGGCGGAGCGATAGAGCAGGTTGAGACCACCTAGGAGACAGGTGGCCCTGGCCCTAGTCGGTGTCCGCGGTTACTTCAAAATAACACACTTAACGAGATCTTGGTATTTGATCTGAGTCTGGCCACTGTCCTATATGCACTAACCAACTATGCGGGAACAGTTATGGGCACTCGCCGTCATGGTATCAGTCGAAGCCTTCTTGACGTCAGCGACTGAGCGGCGCGTGCCGGGTTGGACCGCGTAACGCAACTTACTTTCTAATGGAGGTTGCTAGGTCTGCTCACTGGCCGCGTACGCAACGTGTAGGTGTGCAATGGGCGATGGCCCCAAACCCCTACGCGCATAGGATTTAGATTGGCGTGCTGACCTATCTATTGTGCCTAGGTAGGGCGGCGACGTGTTGATCTTTCGTGGCAGGGCATGACCCAGGAAAGTGTGTCCGGCCAGAGGGATCGAGCGTGTTGGGAAATGTGGTGCACCCCTGCAGGGAAGTTTATCTATTCGAATAGTCGTGTCCCTCGGTAAAAGGACGACCGGAGTTGTACCTTGACCTTATGACAACTAGAACCGGATACTTAATAAAACACACCCAGACAAGTTCCAGAGACAACCAGGTGATCGCTTTCCCACAGGGCGACGAGGGGAGGATCGCCGGGTAGGATT
Source organism: Triticum aestivum (assembly GCF_018294505.1). NCBI lineage: Eukaryota > Viridiplantae > Streptophyta > Magnoliopsida > Poales > Poaceae > Triticum > Triticum aestivum. The sequence goes on along the minus strand of NC_057801.1, from coordinate 581,121,394 downwards.
ACGCTATGCGATTATACCTGCTAGACTTCAATCTACTCTCTTCTACATGCTGCAAGATGGAGGCGGCCAGAAGCGTAGTCTTCGATAGGACTAGCTATCCCCCTCTTATTATGGCATTCTACAGTTCAGTCCATCGATATTGCCTCTTTACACATATACCCATGCATATCTAGTGTAGCCCCTTGCTTGCGAGTACTTTGGATGAGTACTCACGGTTGCTTTGCTCCCTCTTTTCCCCTTTTTCCTCTTTTTCTCGGATGCCGCAACCAGACGTTGGAGCCCAGGAGCCAGACGCCACCGTCGATGACGACTCCTACTACACTGGAGGTCCCTACTACTACGTGCAGGCCGCTGGCGATGACCATGAGTAGTTTAGGAGGATCACAGACAGGAGGCATGCGCCTTTTTTGATCTGTATCCCAGTTTGTGCTAGCCATCTTATGGCTACTTGTTTAACTTATGTTTGTACTCAGATATTGTTGCTTCCGCTGAATCATTTTTTTCGAGCACTTGTATTAGAGACCTCAAGGCCCCTGGCTTGTAATATGATGCTTGCATAACTTATTTTACTTTTAGAGTTGTGTTGTGATATCTTCCCGTGAGTTCCTTACCTTGATCGTACACATTTGCATGCATGATTAGTGTATGATTGAATAGGGGGCGTCATAGATTTATATATAGTACGATGGTATTCGGAAACTGAAATAGTTTTGGAGTGCACCGGGTAGTCATCGGGTAACCGAAAGGGGTTCCAGGCACCCCCGGCAAGTGTATGGGCCTTATGGGCCAAAGGGGGCAACAGACCAGCCCACAAGGGGGCTGGTTCGCCCTTTCCCTTGGCTGGCCGACCCTAGGGGAAGGAAAGGGGAGGGGTGTGATACGTCTCCATCGTATTTACTTTTCCTAATGCTTTTCCTCTTGTTTTGGACTCTAATTTGCATGATTTGAATGAAACTAACCCAGATTGATGATGTTTTCAGCAGAACTACCACCGTGTTGTTTTTGTGCAGAAATAAAAGTTCTCGGATTGGTATGAAACTTTGTGAGGAATTTTTATAGAATAAAAGATAATTTCTAGAGCCAAGAACAACCAGAGGGGGGCACCTGGGTGGGCACAACCCAACAGGGCGCCCCTCCTCCAGGTGCGCCTATGTGGGTTGCCCCCACCTAGTGTCCCTGTAGACCTCAACCCTGACACTATAAAATCACATTTTTGGAGAGAAAAATTAGGGAAGAAGAATTATCATGTTTCACGAGACGGAGCCACCGCCACCTCCTATTCTTCATCGGGATGCCAGATCTGGAGTCCGTTTGGGGCTTTGGAGAGGGGGGGGGGTCTTGGATCTTCATTGTCACCAACCCTTCTCCATCACCAATTCCATGATGCTCCCCACCGGGAGTGTCTAATTCCATCATAGGCTCACTGGTCGGTGAGGAGTTGGATGAGATTCATCATGTAATCGAGTTAGTTTTGTTAGGGCTTGATCCCTAATATCCATTATGTTCTGAGATTGATATTGCTATGACTTTGACATGCTTAATGCTTTTCACTTTGGGCTCGGGTGCCATGATTTCAGATATGAACCGTTTATGTCATCACCATTATATCTATCTTCTAGATCCGATCTTGCAAGTTATAGTCACCTTTTACGTGTTATGATCTGTAAACCCCGAAGTGACAGAAGTCGGGATACTTTCTAGTGATAACCGTAATTTGAGGAGTTCATGTATTCACTATGTGTTAATGCTTTGTTACGGTTCTCTATTAAAAGGAGGCCTTAATATCATTTAGTTTCCAACAAGCCCCCGCTGCCACGGGAGGGTAGGACAAAAGATGGCATGCAAGTTCTTTCCATAAGCACATATGACAATTGACGGAATACATGCCTACATTATGTTTATTAACTGGAGCTAGTGTTGTATTGCCCTAGGTTATGACTGTTATATGATGAATATCATCCAACGAATTCACTGATCCAATGCCTATGATTTTCTCTTATATTGTTTCTGCTAAGTTACTACTGCTACTGTCACTATTGCACTTGTTACAAAATCATTGCTACCATTGTTACTATTACTATTATTGTTGCTACTGCTATCAAAACTATCATACTACTTTGCTACTTATCACTTTGATGCAGATAATTAATCTCTAGGTGTGGTTGAATTGACAACTCGGCTGCTAATACTTGGAAATATTCTTTGGCCCCCCTTGTGTCGGATCAATAAATTTGGGTTGAATACTTTACCCTCGAAAACTGTTGCGATCCCCTATACTTGTGGGTTGTCAAGACCTTTTTCTGGCACCGTTGCCGAGGAGCATAGCTATATTTGTTGAGTCACTTTGGGTTATTATCAAATTATCACTATAAAGAATCTAAAGGATGCTAAGACTAAGATTTTCCTTCCAAGACGAGGGGAGGTAAGGAACTGCCATCTAGCTCTGCACTTGATTCACCTTCTGTTATAAGTAGACTTGCAACACCACCACATGCTATTAATCCTGATATGTCGCAAGTTATTGATGATGCTACTTCTGCTATGAATGACACTCATGATGATGCTAGTACCTTGCTTGATGATAATGTGCCACTAGGTGAATTTCTCAATGAACAACTTGCTAGAACTAAAGCTTTTGAGAATGCTGAAACTGATGAAATTGTTGAAACTGATGAAGAGCTTAAAATTCTAAAATCTTGAAACACCTATTAGACCTTGTTCTCCTAGATATGAATTGCCAAAGGTACCGAAAGGTTATGTTATAGATGAGGAGACAACTAGAGACTTTCTTGCTTGCAATGATAGGGATGATCTTAAGAAATATTATGCAAACTAAAAGAAAATCTTTGAATGCTAGAATGAAATGTGATCCTAAGTTTGCTACTTCACCTATCTTTGTTGATGATAAGGATTATGAATTCTCTATCAATCCAGAGTTAATTACTTTGATTGAATCTGATCCTTTCCATGGTTATGAAACTGAAACTGTTGTGGCACATCTTACTAAGCTGAACGACATAGCCACTCTCTTTGCTCATGATGAGAAAATTCAATACTATTATATTCTCAAATTATTTCTATTCTCATTAAAGGGTGATGCTAAGACTTGGTATAATACTCTTACTCCTGGTTGTGTGCGTAGTCCCCAGGATATGATTTATTACTTCTCTGAAAACTATTTTCCTGCTCATAAGAAACAAGTTGCTTTACAGGAAATATTTAACTTTGTTCAAATTGAAGATAAGAGTCTCCCAAAAGCTTGGGGGAGGCTTCTCCAATTGCTTAATGCTTTGCCTAATCATCCTCTTAAGAAAAACGAAATACTTGATATCTTCTATAATGGACTAACCAATGCTTCTAGGGATTTCCTAGATAGTTGTGGTGGTTGTGTTTCCAAGGAAAAACTGTTGAACAAGCTGAAGAATTATTGAATAACATATTGAAAAATTATGATGATTGGACTCTTCCCGAACACCCGCTTAAAACCACTCCAAAGAAGAAGGGTATACTATATCTCAGTCCTGAAGATATGCAAGAGGCAAAGAAATCTATGAAGGAAAAAGGTATTAAAGCTGAGAATGTCAAAAATTTACCTCCTATTGAAGAAATACATGGGCTTGACACACCACCACCACCACCTAAGGTGGTAGAGGTAAATTCTTTAATGAAATTCAATGACAATGACAATCCTTACAATATGCATCCTAGTCAATGCCTTTATGAGTTTGATAACTACATTAGAAAGCAAGATCACTTCAATGCAAATGTTATGAAATAATTGAAATACAATTCTGATATGATTGCTCGCTTGACTGACTTGCTATTTAGAATTACCAATGATGTTAGAGGTGTAGGAAAACATGCCTCTATGGTTCAAACTCAATTAGAACAAGTTGCTAAAACTCAAAGAGAATTTCTTGATGAAATGAACAATAATATCAATGATCATGCTGTTAGAGTAATGACTAGAGGAGTTACAATGACTCAGGAACCACTTTATCCTAAGGGACACCCTAAAAGAATTGAACAAGACTCTCAAAGAGTTAACATTGATTCACCTAGTCCTTCTAAAAAGAAAAATAATAAGAAAAATGATAGGACTTTGCATGCCTCTAGTGAACCTGAAGTAGAAAAACCTCATGATAATGATAATGAAGTCTCTATCTCTGATGCTGAAACTCGATCTGGTAATGAACACTCACCTTCTGATAATGAAAAAGATAATGATGAGGTTCATGAAGACACTCAAACAAATAATAAAGAACCAGACAATGATGTTGAAATATAACCAGTTGTTGATCTTGATAACCCACAACCCAAGAATAAAAGATATGATAAAAGGGACTTTTTTGCTAGAAAACATGGTAAGGATAGAGAATCGTGGGTTCAAAAAACAATGTCCTTTCCACCCAAATCAACTAAGAAGAAAGATGATGAAGAATTTGAACGCTTTGCTGAAATGCTTAGGCTAGTCTTTTTGCGTACCCGCTTGACTGATATCTTGAAAATGCCTCCTTATGCAAAATACATGAAAGACATCATCACCAATATGAGAAAAATACCAGAAGATGAAATCTCCACCATGCTTGCTAATTATTATTGTAAGGATGGAGTACCTAAAAAACATGGAGATCTGGGAATACCAACTATACCTTGCTCCACCAAAAGAAACTATGTGAAAACTGCTTTATGTGATTTAGGAGCTGGGGTTAGTGTTATGCCTTTCTCTTTATATAAAAGACTTGATTTAAATAAACTCACACCTACCAAAATATCTTTGCAAATGGCTGACAAATCAACTACCATACCTATCAGTATTTGTGAGGATGTGCCTGTTGTTGTTGCAAACATTACTATCTTAGCTGACTTTGTTATACTTGAGATGCCCGAGGATGACAACATGTCGATTATCCTTGGTAGACCCTTTTTGAATACTGCAGGGGCTATTTTTTTTTGAGGAACTAAGACAGTGGGAGAGGCTCCCACTATTATATATTAATTATCATAACATAATTACATAGTGTAGTCACAACATGTACATTGCATCCATTCCACTTTGTGGTGGTGGGTGTAGAGGATTAAGGGTTCTGCTAATCAAAGGATAATGAGTCTAAAAGTAAGAAGATAAAGTATTTCTTATTTTCTTTAACCCAATACTATAGAAGGCTAAGATCCTCTTTGAATCTGGTCAACCAGGATTTATATGAGGGTTGAATATTTCTGAACAACTTGTTATTCCTCTCTTTCCATATGCTCCAAGAAGCTTGCAGGATAATTTCCATGAAGAGTGGCCGATTCCAGGTAGTTTTTGCTTGTTCTAACCAGGATAATCAGGTGGCTTGGGGTCCAGGGTCCAGACCAAAATTGGCCCAACAGTTTCTACTAAATGGGCACGTGAGGATCATGTGATCAATGTCTTCTTCAATTTGTCCACATAGTAAGCAATTAAGGTTGGTACCGATGTTGTAGTGTCTTCTTTTCAACATGTTTCTTGTGGTTAATCTATCCAAGAGCACAAACCAGCCAAAGACCTTGATTTTGGTAGTGACCTTTGATTTCCATAACCACAGGTATGTTTTGTGGGCCCTCATATCTCTAAAGCAGAAATTGTAATATTTTTTTGCTGAGAACTATCTACTCCCCCACGTGTAAGACCAGACATCCTTTGTGTTTTGATTGTTGTCAAATGTAATATGGGCCATGAGACCTTGCATATCTACCACCTCCTCTAGGGCTTGCCTAGATAGCGGCAGATAAAATGCATCATCAAGGGAGTTGATGGTCAGGAAGTCCTTGACCAAACAGTCTTCATTTCTTGCATATGAAAATGCCCTGGGATGTGTGTCTGTTAGGATTTCATCAAGCCAAAGATCTTTCCACAGTAGCACATTGTCACCAGTATGCATCTCAACTTTTGAGATCCCTCTAAAAATAGGAGTTAGTTTAAGTATGTCTCTCCACCAAAATGATCCACATGGGTCAGAGGCATGTGGAATTTTGTTGGTGTAATAAGTGGACCATAGCAGCTCAACCCAAGGGAGATCATATCTGTTGTAGAATTTGTGTAAATATTTTAGCAGCAACGCATCACTTTGTATCCTGAGATTTATTATCCCGAGACCTCCACACTTTTTTGGTCTGCACACTCTGTCCCAAGCACCTAACACTACAAAAAAAAGACACATCCGTGACATTTTGGGCCGAACAATTTTTTTTTCTGTCATACATATGACACTTCTATGACAATAATTGTGACAAAACCCGGTATCATCATAGATGTGGTGGGCTCCTACTCCTATGACAAAAAATCATGACAGAAAATGGGCTTCTCGTCCTAGGCGGGCCGGAGACGCAGCTGCATGACATTCTTTGGGCCGTCCATGACGGAAAAAACCATGGTAGAAGCAAGGGGGAGAAAAAATTCGGGGAGTTGCCGGTTATGATGGGAGGTCGGGGGCCAAGCGATGCGCGTTTCTCTCGTACACGTACGCGTGTGTGTGCGAGGCGTTGCCTCTAACTGAACCCGAGCGAGGCGTTGGGCTCTAACTGAACCCGAGCGATTGCACTGCACGCTACGCGTTACTGAACCCGAGTGATCGATTGATGGCTGTTGAATGAACCCGATGGAGCGATTCCTTCGCTACTGCTGCTAACTGAAGCCGATCGATTGGATGAACAGTGAGCGTGGCGGGGGGGGGTGGATGAACAGTGAGCGGTGTCGTTGCCTTTGGATGAACAGGACCCCGTGGTGTGGAGGGCTGGATGAACAGTAGACGGTGGAGGGGTGGCCGTGGAGGGGTGGTTGAACAGGACCCCGTGGTGTGGAGTGCTGGATGAACAGTAGACGGTGGAGGGCTAGATGAACAGTAGACGGTGGAGGGGTAGTTGAACAGTAGCCGGTGGAGTAGCGCGCGGTGGAGGCTGGATGAACAGGAGCCCGTGGAGGCTGGAGGTTGTCGATGGTAGCCCATGGAGGCTGGAGGAGGTCGACGGTGGAGATGAACAGTATCCCGTCGAGTCCCGTTTTGCAGTACGCCACACCCCTCCTGATGAACAGGACCCCCGTTTCGACCGTAGCGCTCCAACACAAGTCCGTTTCCTCCATTTTGCGGTACGCCACACCCCTCCCGATCAACAGGACCCCTTTTTCGACCGTAGGAGGTCCATTTCCTCTATTTTGCGGTACGCCACACCCCCCCGATCAATAGGACCCCAGTTTCAATCGTAGGAGGTTCGTTTCCTCCGTTTTGCGATACGCCACACCCCTCCCGATCAACAGGACCCCGTTCCGAACATAGGAGGTCGATTCCTCCGTTGTGCGGTATGCCATGCCTCGTTTCCATTGCCTATTCTGTCCAAGCCCTCCCGATGAACATGACCATGCATTCCGTTCCGACCCAGCCGGTTGGCTCCCAATGAACACAACGACGACGTTGTTTCTCCATTCCGACCCAGCCATGTACACGAGCCCTCGCCATACGTATGCGCGAGTAGGCGTTCGAGACCCCGCCCGTATGTACACATATGTGGCCGTATTTTCTTTCTTGCACCCTGGCCGCTGTACGTACGTGTACATGCTACGTGCGTGCCTCTACTACGACACGTGCGCGCCTCTACAACGACCAGTATGTATGTACACGTTCGCGACCAGAATGACAATGCTACGTATGCTTCGACCAGGTGGGTCCCGACTGTCAGGCACTTCCTTGCGTGCGAAAATGTAGCTGGTGGGTCCCAGCAGTCAGAGGGGCGAAACGTTTTTTTTTGCGCAGACGCACTTCCTTGCGTGCGAAGATGTAGCTGGTGGGTCCTAGCAGTCAGGGGGGCGAATCGTTTTTTTTGCCCGGACGCACTTCCTTGCGTGCGAAGATGTAGCTGGTGGGTCCCAGCAGTCAGGGGGAAACGTTTTTTTCACAAAATACGGTGGCCCGTCCGGTGGGTCCCAGCTGTTAGGTGGAGGAATAATTATTTTGCATGTAATAAGGAGGCACTTCCTTGCTGCGGCCGTGGATCCAGCTGTTAGCCTTTCCACGTACAGTCCACGTCCGATGGAAGCCGTTCCTTGACCACGTTGACCACGCCGTGCCGAGAGCACCAGGGCGGTGGACAACGGCAAGGCCTGGGAAGGGGACGATGCTGAGCCGGGGAAGACGCGGCAGTGGATGCCCACACGTAGAGGAGTACGAGGGTTCACTGGTTCGCTGCGGTGTGAGGCTGCCGTCGCCGCAGAATAACAGGGGGTGTGGGTGAGTAGAGGGATGGCATGGCCAGCGGTGGGAGTAGTAGGGGGCGTGACGCCTCCGCTGCATCGCATACGGCCACGGGAGGCAGGAGCACGAGGCACGAGCGGCGCTGGTTTGGGCAGCTGGAGCAAGAAGACCAGAGGTTGAAGAAGCATTACGGCCATTGGTTGGACATCATACGATCACTGGAGCTAGAATCGTGCATATTGACTAAGTTGACAAAGCCCTCCGTCCCCATCAACTTAGTAGGCCCACAAGTTAGCTTGCCACTATACTGGGTCCCAGCTAACAGGGGGAGTATTCATTTTTTTTGTGTAATAAGGAGGCACTTCCTTGCCTGCGAAGATATAGCTGGTGGGTCTGAGCTGTCAGCGGCGGTAACGTTTTTTTCACGAAATACAGAGGCCCTTTCGGTGGGTCCCCGATGTCAGGTGGAGGAATCATTATTTTGCGCGTAATAAGGAGGCATTTACTTGCGTGCGACCGTGGACCCAGCTGTCAGCCTCTCCACGTACAGTCCACTTCAGATGCATGTCGGTTGTTGACCACGTTGACCAGGCCGCGCCGAGAGCACCAGGGCGGTGGACGAGGCGAGGCCTAGGAAGGGAACGACACGGAGCAGGGAAGACTCGGCAGTTGTTTCCCACGTGGAGGGGAGTATGACTGTACGAGGGTTTACTGGTTCGTCTGCCGTCGCCGGAGAATAACAGCAGGTGTGGGTGGGTAGAGGGATGGCTAGGCTAGCGATGGGAGTACGGTGGGGCGGTGAGAGCCGCACGGCAGCACAGCTGGCCGCGGGGAGGAGGGAGCAGGCAGTTTCGCCGGCGCTTTGAGCGGCTAGAGCAGGAAGAGCAGAGAATGAAGAAGCACGACGGCCGTTGGATGGACATCGTACGGTCACTGGAGCTAGAATCGTTCATATTGACTAAGTTGACAAAGCCCTCCGTCCTCGTCAACTTAGTATGCCCACAAGTCAGCCTCCCACCATGGTGGGTCCTAGCTAGCAGGGGGAGTATTCATTTTTCTGTGCGTAATAAGGAGGCACTTCCGGTGGGTCTGAGCTGACAGCGGGTGGAACTTTTTTTCGTGAAATACGGTGGTCCGTCCGGTGGGTCCCAGCACGCAGGGACAAACGTTTTTTTCGCGACATACGGTGGCCCGTCCGGTGTGTCCCAGCAGTCTGTGGCAGACAACATAAAGCCCATTTGCTATTTTTTATAATTTGCAGCCCATTTGCTAATTCTTAAGTAATTTATTACAACCCATTTTCTGCCCAGGACCACGGTCAAAAAGTTCAACCTTATTTTGCATATTTCGGTGGAGTATGAACTGTTTAATCCCGAAATGACAAACATTTTTTTAAGAACTTATTGATTTGCCAAAAAATTGGTTTGTTTTTGTGAGCAAATAAGACGTGTTTTTGTTCATGTGTTTTCAATATAATGATACGTGTATATGAACTAGTAAAACTATAGGTAGAGATTAGAAAATGGATGTAGGACATGCATTTCAAGAGGAAAATAGAACTTGGTTGTGTGTTTGATTCAGTAAAAAAACTGCCTGCGGATGTTGTAATACAAAATATAACTAACGCTGGCGGGCCAGAGGCTAGTAGATATCTATTGGATCTTTGTGCCCTGTTGTTGTCATGGGTTGGGCCTGTTAAAAACAAAACCAACCCTGGGCAGTCTGCAGCCCAGTTGAAACTTGCTCGACCTGAAAAAACAATATACATGCTCAATAAACGAGAGAATTCTGCAAGTATAGACTGATAACTGGGATGCAGCACGGATATTGTTTTTTTATTGTGATAATAAGTGCATGCACTTGTTTTGAAAAAATTGGAGAACTGGGAATTCGGACGGCGGGTGCTTATGCTACCCATCAAATAAAAATCAGGTGCCTGAAAATTCATTTCGAAACAAATGATTCAACTTTATATCCATGCCGACCCTCGGCATGATGGTTGGAAGCAAATGCAAGTTCATACCAAAAGATCGTTAACAACAATACCAACTTGCGGACGACAAGGTAGTACAACTACCAATACCTAACTAACTTCTAATCTTTTTACTCCTAGCCCTAGTGTTCGTCTGGTAAAAAATCTTGCAGAGGACCAGTTCCCGCTCCTTCTCTTGCTCTAGGTCCCCGAGGTGGTACTGGTGCATCACCCAGTTGGTCCTCTGCTGGTCGAAGTTCTTGTTGGTGTGCAGCACCAGAACATTTTTTGCTGCTCGTCTGCCGACCGTTGACCATCACCGGCAAGGTATTGCCGGTCTTGTGCCACATCGCGTGCATGCCGCACTCCGACTGTATCTTGCGATGCGTCCACGTGCCCCTTTTGAACGCCCTGGAATTGCGCTGGAAGAATTGCTTCCTTAGGACACTTAGTGTGATACCTGCAATATTGTGGAATACAGGTTTTAGTGTACGTAGTTGGCATTTTCATAACATCTTTGGCATGTTGCAGTCACTTGTTTCACTTTTTATTAACTGTCAAATTGTAGTTGCTTCACCAGGTCTGCGTCTAAAAAGAAAAATAGAGCTATAAACAAAGGAATATGTTTGTGCAAGTAGACGGCCGATCGGTGTCTTACCTGGAAGTTTCTCAGGTTGGGTGTAGCATATGCTGTGCTCGCTATCAATGGTTGGTATGAACAAATCGATGAGAGACTGAAATCTCGCGCTGTCAGCACTCACTTTGGCCTCAAGGTGCTCGATCAGCTCCTGATCCGTGGGATCGAACTTGACGCCAGCCGGCAGCACCGGCCAATCCTTCTTCGACTTGCATCGGTAATTCTAGTTATATGGTACTCAATGTATGACCAATCGACTGTTTTAAGTGAATGATGAAAGATTTTGACAGATAAGTGGTACTCCAAATCTGAAGTCCAGAATACCCGAACACACCGCAGGGATTCTTGTGTCACCTCACACGCAGCGTGTTGTCACGTCAATTCAATGTGTGGACATGATGAATAATTTGACCGACGTATACTAGTACTGCTACTGTACTACTTACTAGTCGAATTTAGTGTCACAATTTATACATAGGTTTAACTAACAAGTACGCACTTGGAGCCTAACTGATATATATATATATATATATGGCTTCTGCACAACATCTCCATCATCATTATCAGTACATCCTACACAGGTGAGTTAGGATGCACTTGATCCCAGGAAGGTATCTATCCTTCAAACCAGAGGAGTGCTTCAAACTAACAACAGTACATAATATCCAACAAAAGAGGGTCATGCTACAGAAGCAGAATACATGGCTCAGTCTAGATATCACGAATCAAGTTGTGCATATTTGTTGTTGGCATGAACCACATCGCCACATGTCGGGTTTGAAAAAGCCATCCATCGCATGGAAGCTTCATGCCTTTCACACACTGAAGATTACCTGGCAACAAGCTGTGTCGACGAATCTCTGGATATGGTGATTCATGAAACCCATGGTATGATGTGTAAACACAGCCCCCCCTCGCGAATGGAAGTTGCATAGCACAGTAATCATCGCCGGTGATATGATCGATGATTGGTTGGATGATCGGATAATTGAGCCCGAGGAACAAGGAGTGGTTGCCGAGGCTGTAAACCCGCCTCCAGTTGAATACGCCTGGCCCAACGGAGCTGGGATCTTTCTCGAACACGAAGCAGCCATAGCCATCAATGTCACGAACGTCCCATGCATTGTACTGCATGTGGTTTGATGTAATGGTTTGATCAATTTGGTACGTGCAAATGAGCATCAAATGACCACCGTCGGCTGAACGAGCGATAAACCACCACCCATCGGCTGGTATGATTCCAGGTCCTGGAATCATGAAGGCCAGCGCATTTGCGTCAGCAGCAACAATTCAAATTGGAGACCAAAAGGACAAAAATAAACAATCATGTTCAGACTATGTGTTGAATTAAGATTATTATAATAGTGACACATATCATAGACAGAGAATTGCAATGACGTGGTCATAATCATAATCATACCCCAAGTTCAAAAAAAATAAGCCAACGACTTTCATATTCTAGCAACATGTCATGGTTCAAACATCATGTAACAATGAGAGGAAAACAACTATGACATCGCCTACTCATATTCTACCATAGCACTTACTACTACTGTTCTCATATCAACTCTAAGCAATAACATGCGTTGTTATAAAAATCTTGTAAACAAGAGTAACATATAGAAATCATGATGTTATGCTCATAATATGTATTCTAACAATCATTAGATGCCAATTGTTCTCATATCAACTCTAACAATAACATGTGTGGTCATAAAAATCTAGGAAATGAGAGGAACACATAGCAATGATGTGGTTATATACATGCTATGCATTCTAAATTTGTAACAAATGATCAGGCAGTCGTATTCATAAGGTAAAGATGAGATGAGATAGAACAATTACACGACGATAGATTCCACCAGTATAGGCAGCCAATCTGTGCGTCGACCGCGTAAATGATGCCATCGTGCACTATAGCATCAGACAGAAATGTTGCCTCAACAGGATTGATGATGAGCCATAACCATGTATGGCGACCGGATTCCAGATAGACTAATCCCATGTTGAACAAGGAAATGAGCTTGTAATCCATGTAGTCTTCTGATGGTGTGGGCACTTCGCAGATTACAACTTTCTACAAACAGAGGTCGAGCCAAAAGCTTGACGCGTCTCGTGCGTAGTAGGCAGGAGTGTCCGGCGGGCCGCAAGGCTCGATGTCGGCGGTATCCAACGATGGAAGGGTGATCTCTCGCTGGGTGTAGATATCCACGAGACGCCACGGACTACCGGTGTGGTGGATGAGGACGATCTAGTTGGCCTTCATGCCCGCCCAGTAGTGGCCGCGCATGAAGGACAGGTGGACGGGTAGTGGTAGCATGTCGAGGGGCACCACGGCAACCTCCGTAGGATCGTCAAGTCGGTGTCTGGGCCACCTGCGAGGATCGGGCATCAGCAAGCAGGGTGTCTTGAAAAGAGCCGGCAGGTTGCAGACGAGTAGACGGTACAAAGACACTGAGCATGCTGCCAGACGAACGGTGCTGAGTAGGTCCATACGACTACATATCTGCTCCAAGAGAACATCGGGGAGGGAATTCCAATCGCGGCTCTGCGTGTCAGTCAGTTCTGCCATTGGGGTTTTCGGTGCCTGCAAGCCAGCGGGGAAGTGGATTCGGGGGGGCGAGCGAAGAAGCTTCTCCTCGTGTGGCCGAGCAGTGAGCGGGGGGATACGTGCGAGCTACCAAGGAAGATGGCGCGGGTGGGCGAGCAGTGAGCGGGGGTAAATGGTGTGCGGCCGACGATGGGGAAGAGAGGAGGAGGAAGTAGACAGGAGGAAGAAGAGTGGAAGACGGGGAAGAAAGTGCATTAAATCTCAATTCAACTAGTACTACTACCAGGATATACCGTCCTTCGGAGTGTAAATAGTTACACCGATGACATGTGGGTCTACCACAAGAGGGCCCATATGTCAGTTAATGGATGACAGAGGTGCGTAGGCGTATTTGCGGAAGCATGCTCTACTGGCAAACATGATGGCAGTACTGGGTAAGGCTGATTTAGTAACAACAACACGCTGGTTCAGCTTATTAATTACGTGTCCCATCTGCTGCAGCGTGTATTGTCACTTCACTGCGAAGACTAGTTGAATAGTTCTCTCTGACCGAGATGGGGAATAATGGATCGCGAGGACTTCCTTTCTACAGTATCCCTATGCCTCTACGCTCACTTCACTCATTTTGCTCCGTACCTAGTCACTTGTTGAAATCTGTAGAAAGACAAATACTCCGTATTTGGGAACAGAGGGAGGCTTTTACTCCGTACTACTCCCTCCGTTCCAAAATAGATGACCCAATTTTGTACTAAAGTTAGTACAAACTTGAGTCATCTATTTTGGAATGGAGGGAGTATTTGGGAAAAGAGGGAGTATCACCATATGGAGGGAACAGAGGAAGCTTGAAATATGGACATGTCAAAGGCAGGGAGTAAGCCCCATGCATGCATGCAACATGCAACACTCACACGTACACATGGACGCACGCAACACTCACGCACCCATGCGGCACACAGCACATGACGCAACACACATAGCTCACGCTCAAGTGCTCAACCTACTCCCTACGTCCGTGAAAGACTATACATTTAGAGATTTACACATTGACCAGGGCATAATTAACGCCCAACAGTAGCAGACTTATGTGTGCATGCGACCATTGAGATAAGAAGATTAAATGAAGGCTGTTGCATGCTGTAATTAAGGATAGACATGTAGCCTATACCTACAGCACAAGTTGGTGCATTAGTCAATCAATATTGATTTAGATTAAAGGCTAAATGCATTGGAAGTGTAGATGTACATTATGTACCACACTCTTTGTTTTGTAGCCGATGTACACTCTTTGTTGGAAGACCGAGGGAGGACATGTGCATGCACTCACATACACAGCCAGGGCGGTTCACGCGCAAGGGTTGGACTCGTGTCGCGCCTGCGTAAAGTTTTGTTTAAATGATTTCTTTGCTCTGCCAACTGACAGGTGGGACCCAGAAACCAGGTGACAATTTAACCAGTCAACAAAGTGCCACGTCGACTATGTGGCCGGTCAGTAGGGTGCAATACGGTGCTCTATGATGAGCTAGTGATCGTATAATCGCTGCAAAACTATATATAGTGACTGTAAAGAGCGTATTGTTACATACGTTGACCGCCAGTGTATTTTTCTCGTTTCAAATTAAGCCATATTAATCGGAAAGGATGCAGTATGGACTACTACTAGTACTAGTACTCCTTTGATGTGTCCCGTCAACTCGCCGAATGAGGAGAAGCTTGCTTACTACGCCTCTCCCTCGCCCACGCGCGCGGTGGTTCACAGGACGAGGAGAAGGTTTTGACTACAGCGCCCTCTCCCTCTCCCTCCCTCTCCCTCTCCCTCACCCTCCCCCTCGCCCTAGAGGCGGACGTGCAGCAGTTCAATCGGTGTCAGATTGCCAGAAGCATATTTTACTGTAGTATCATCATTGTTGGACCTTCCGAAGAGGCGAAGAGCCAAGTGCAAGGTTCACACGAGTACGAACTATTGAACCCCCCAAAGAGGCAAAGAGCCAAGCGCAAGGTTTTATAGGAGTTGTCGTCCTAGTAGGAGTGTACTACAACTATAGCAAACGACGCTACTGTATGATGCCGCCACGTCACGTATATCCAAAGTTGTGCCACTTTTTTTTCTCAAAGAGCGTGTTGGAGCCCGTGCAACAACCACACAAGTTGCACGTACACATAACACATTTACTAGTAATAAATTCTAAAGGACAAATGCCAGTATGCCACACAAGTTCATCTCCAATTCATGTGATAAATTTGTGCACGACTAGTCTACATATATTCACAGCGCTACCGTTCACAATTACCATACTCCACCTACACATTATAGATGGGCTACATGCATGTCCTCCTCCAGGTTCCGGTCCCAGGTGTTCTTCATGGATGGCACGATCCATAGCGGTGGGCAACAGGAATCATTGTCGCAGCTTTCTAGTCCGGTTCCACACGATGGAGACTCATCCAAGCTGAAGCGGCATAAATCAGGAATAGCGTGTCCCAGCATGTCGTTCATCCAGCGGTGCACAATGAAGACACAACCATGCTTCATGAATGGCAGGCCTTCCGTGTCGTGCACGGAAGGTGGCATCCGCTTCACAATGGGGTAGTTGTCCCCGATGAAAAGTGAGTACTCTCCAAGAGTGTTCCTCGGCACACATGTAGCATCACGGGGGTCAAACTCGGCGCCGTTCATCTGGTACACGCGGCATCCCAGATCTGGACACATGGTGACGTACATAGCCAAGGTCCATGCATAATAATGTTGTGCTCAAATATGGCGGTCAGTAATACTGTGCAACAAATAGTACTACTCCGGTATAGAGGAAGTAAAATAACCGGCTTATTATATATAGCCACTCTTGGCTACATGGATGAGATAGTAAGACATGGAAAAACAAAAATGGTGGCAGCTAGTGGGTTCAAGATTTCAAGGGCCTAGCTAGCTATACGCGTCCTTCAAGGTAAAAAGTACTCCTACTAGTACTACTAAGTATACTACTAGTACAACAATGAAAGAGAAGGCGAGAGGGTTAAAAAATGGAATACCTGGGTAGATGGTGACGGTCCGATCGTGGTAGATTGTGTGACCATGTTGCACATCAGTGGTACCATGGGTAACGACTGCTAAGATAGTTGATCTCATATGCCAAAGTCAGCTACAAGGTTCCAGGTTAGACCGAATCGCGGATGCAAATGCACATCCAGGATCGGCGATCTTATTTTGATCGGGGGGTGACTGGTCCCTGCAAAATAATGGAGTACCATTAGGGATGCAAATGATGGTTTGTGCATTCCGTTTGTAATCTTCCGTACCGTAGGATGGCAACCAGATGAAACAAGTCCCCTGGCTTGTCACCGCGAAGATGCGGCCTAGATGGTGCATGGCGTCTTCAAACGTGTAGGGGTACAAATCTGCCGTCGCCAACATGCGCTAGCCTCTGCCGTTACTGCGTCTTGCATTGATGGCAATCCTTATGTCGAACACCACGATGAGATAGTAATGTCGTAGCCACGTCGCTTTGTCGGTGGGTCCGCAATTGCTATCTTCTTCAATCTCATGTAGGCATCATCATACGTATTCAAGCCCAGCCAGTCCGGAAGGCCGATCCCAATGGTGGAGAAGGGGTCTACCGGAACGGCCGCATTGCTGTGGATGTTATGTAAAATGATGGTGGTATCTGGCCGGAGGTATGCAAGCCAATATTTGTTGGCACCGACCCAGACCTATATATAAGATGGTGGGCAGCGGAGAAATTACGGGATGGAAATGGAATAACTAAGTACTACATGATCAAACTCCATTACTGACCTGCTCATTGGACAAAATCCGACTACCTCTCAATGTCGGCAACTCTAGCAGAGTCAACATGCAGCAATGGCCAGGGAGTGGTGGACTGTTCGAAGGATTGTCCCATAGAAGAACCTTCTCCTCGAGGATGCATGGAAGACCAACAAGCATGGCCTTTTCCCAAGCCTATTTAAGCAGCGTCTTGAAAAAGTTGGTGCTGGAAGCACCGAGTCTTGCGGCGGTGAGGACGTCGGAGCTGCGTGCGATTTCTCCCAGAGGATTGTCGTCCAAGGTCTCCCAGCCCCGACGAGGAGGAGAACCGCCTGGCGAATCCATGGGAGCATCAACGAACTGCCTTCTCTTCGGCGGGAGGGGAACTGGCGAGGAGGAGATAAGAGCGTAGTAACTGCAGGGCCTCGTCCCTTCCAACTGTAGAGAGAGAGAGAGAGAGTGCGTGTGTGATATGTTAGAGACTGAGGCAATGATAACAAATTCTTTGTGTCTATGTGTGTGGAGGATAGAGAGAGACATGTACATGGGGCTTTGTGTTGTGTAACGTGGAGACACATATACATAATTAGAGAGTGAGTGTGTGAGATACACATGCGGACATGGGGAGAGATGAGGATCCAGATAAATGGGTGTTTGTGCGTGTTTGTGTGTGTTTGTGCACGCGTTTGTGTGTGAGAGGGAGAGAGTGTACGTGGAGTAGAGAGACCACTAATGATGTAAACCTAGTATAAGGGAAGGGGGAATGGTGTGACATGTGTAGTAGCGGGATAGCACGGGTGTGGGCTGGGAGAGCAGACTATTTGGAAGAGACATCGAGTGTGTGTGTGGGAGAGGGGTGTGAGAGCGAGAGAAAGACAGAGCTAGCGACGGAGAGAGAGAGAGAGAGGAAGAGAGGGGGCGAGAGGGGTCGTTTGTGTCCATAAATGGCGTATAGATAGGGAGACAATGTTGATGTTATCCGAAATTGTCCTATGAACGGATACGCAAGGGAAGCGAGTCATCGTGTTTGTGATAGGGACTTCATGAGAGATCTAGAATAGATGGTGCAGAGAAGAATGTGCGAAATCGAGAACAATTATACATTAGGGAGCTATGCAAAGAGTCACGACATATATGTATGCAGGGAAGGAGCTGGGGCGGGTCCGCATGTGGGAGAGACAGAAAGAGGAGAGTGGTGCACATGGAGACAAAGTGTGCTTGTTTGCAGTGGGGGTGGTGTGTGAGGTGAGTGCGCGAGAACCACATAACTAGGGAGATAGACGTTTGGGGGCAACGTTTTGTGTGTATGGGAAATATACACTCTACATAGTGCGTGTGCTTGGGTAAGAGAGATAGCGGGAGACCCAGAGAGTGAGGGAAGAGATGTGTGCATGCCCGAGAGACAAAGTGATAGAGACCTAGGTTGGGGTCCGGACTTTACAAGAGACAGGGGTGTTAATGTGCTCGTGTGTTGGTGTTTGGGGGACATAATGACTTCTCTATGTGTGTGTGTGTGGTGGTGGTGGGGGGGGGGGGGTTGACTTCAGATAAAGAGTGAGGTGTCTATATTTGAGGGACTTTAGCGTAATTGAGATATTGTGCACTCATGGTTGATCCATTTGTTTCATAATTTGTACTATGAGATAACGATACTTTTGAACATGCGTGATATACCTTGATGTACCAGAATTACAAACCTAAGATTGGAATTTTGGAATTCGACTCCATCATTAGCTTTTGTAATTCACTTAAACGGATGTACATTTTTTAAGCCGGGATTTCGTGATTTCAAATTCATATATCAAACCTAGAGATATACACATACGGGCATGTTCAAACTTTATAATCATCCACTTTATTCATACACATACACATTTTTGCTTTTGTCATCATATTTAGAATAAACACGTTTGGAATTTTATTTGAATTGGACCGTATGATGGCATTTGCTTGTAGTAGCTCAATGATCCATATTTGAATTGAATGGACAATCTAAGTTTTGAGTTGGAGACATTGATTTTCAAAACTTGCACTTTTTTTTGCGTGCAAAACAAACAAATTGTCGGCCATGATATCATAGTCGACCGTACGAGAGCAGAATACTTATAATTTTAGGCGCCAAAAGCTTTCAAACTTCCCGCTCACATCAAAATATCACGCGCCCGAAAGTTTAGCCCTGCGATATTCCTATTTTACCCCTGCCACATGAATGGAAAAGGGCTGCTTTGGTAACTCCATTGTTTTCCCCTCTTTGCCCCCAACATTCTTCCCCAGAGCCCCTCCCCTTCCCCTCCCCGACCCCCCAACCACGGCAAGCCGCCGAATCTAGTCCTCCACCACAGCGGTGGACCTCACACCCCGCCGGATCTACCTTCCGCACCTTGGAACCCCCAACTGCCAACTCACCACTTCACCGGAGCCGCTCCAGCGACTGGCTTGTCCACCGATCCAGATCTCCTTGACCGCCATCATGGTCCACCGCACCGGATCTGCTTAACCGGCACCCTCCACCACAGCGTAGGCCCTTCACTGACTCCCTCATCCGCCCCTTCGCTGGCCCTTCATACAAGCCCTCGTCTGACACAACAGATCCCCCTCGCTGAAAGCACTATACAACGAGCCCGCCGAAGCCTTCGTCCACTACACCGGACCCGCTCCACGGATGCCATATTCAACTCCACCGGCCCTGCTTTACTGACGCTGCAGCCTCATCAGGTTATTTCGATTTGTACTCCTTCAATTTTTCTCTTTATCGTGCAACTGTTCACTTACCACATATGAGCTTTCTTGTATGTCGATAGGCGCCACAACCGTAGCACCGGAGCAGCTTCAACGACGGTAACAGCCGGCCCAAACTCAACCGCAACATGAGCATAATCGACGATCCTTAGCTATCAAGTATGACAACGATACCCATACGCCACCGAGAATCAGGTACTATTATCCTACGGTCGGCGCCTACGTTCACTTTCCTAGCATAAGCACCGCACCTTTGAATTTCTTCAGGGCATCATTCAGTTTTTCATGAGACGCGTTATTCTGCTTGCACCTGTAGGGCCATACTTCTAGCAGTGAACATGTTACATGTGTTAAATTACATACCAATGCACATATAGTTAATATGCTTTAGTTTTGTTCTGATGCCACCTGTTGGTTCCATCAGACTTCTTAATGTTCTCTATGCTTAATTACACATCAGCAAACTAGCATGTGGTTCCGCTGCTTTTTGTTTGTTTTACCCTACATTTTCTGATGCTAGCTATTACATCACTGCTCCGAGCCTCTATTCATTACTTGTTTGTGTGTTCTTGATCTGCCCAAGTTGCATGACTAATTTGATGCTTCTATTAATTATGGAGCTGCCAACCCCATCAGGCAAAATATTTGTTCTTTTGGTGCTGGCACCTCAAACAAGCATAAAAATCTAGGGAAGCAGATATATTGTCGTGTATGCACACACCCTTCTTTCATTAGTTTAGATGAACCATTGATGGTCAATTCGGACCAGTGTGATTAAAATTAATTTTACCTAAATAGATGGTGCAGAATAAACTACAACAACTAGATTTGCAACCATGGGATGCTGACGATATCTTCAAAGAACATTGCAACAACAGTTAGGCTTCACAACAACATATGGTAAGCCAGTGTGTTTTAGTACATGTTAAATGTAACGCGAGTGGGCTGCTTTGTTGGCTTGTGCCCTCAATGTGTAATCCTACCGAATTACAAATAGTTCAGTTGTTTGCTTTGCTGTATTGCTTGATTCGAATGCTTGTTTGTTGTTACGTTATACGTGAGTTGGCCAATATGTCAGCAGTGCCTGCTGTACTATCATAAAGAAATGCATGCCTATTTCATTTGAGTCCTTAACTTTTCCTCTCAACTTCATCACAAGACTATCTTCGTAGTTTATATGAGGCCACACTTTTAAGTGCTTTCTCAGATTATTTTAACTCCTTAGATGCCTTGGCAACTTAAATATAGCAGTTGTACACTCCTTTTCAACTTTCATATTACCATTTTAATTTCTTTTCGACTGATGCTGCTTCCAACCATTTAAATATAGTTTGCCATGCTCGGCAATAATTCGTCCGTCGTTTACCATGTAAGCTTACTGCCTGGATCATACGATAACTATCTCTTACTTATGTCCAGCGGAAACCTTTCAGGATGTCGTTCACACTAGGACACAATGTACAACCCCAGAATCTATTTGTGGAAGCAGTGCGCCATCCATGTTACCAGATGGTAGCAGTTCAGAGGCAACACCGCCGGGGAGCAGTCTGAGCACAGATATTATAGTGCTTGAGGCTCTACTAGAGGCAGAAAGAGATGGTGTGGCTGCCATGAATGAGGTAATCTTTATCTTGAGGCTAGAAATTATGGAATTAGCGGCACGCATTATGCAAGCAACCCAAGAATTGGAGGAAGTAAGAATGTTGCATTTGAAGATGGAGGAGGTCCTGGTGTTTCTGCTATCTGAAGCCCAAGGTAATCCCGGTTCTTCTTTAGATACCAGTTGAAATTGTCATTAGATTATTGTACTTGCATATTGTGTCATGTCTCTGAATGGATTATGTTGCAAGACCCCCTATGTTGTCCGGAATTCCATGTTGTCCATGTGTTGTAATGATCCAAATTTTTTAGGTGAGGTAATCCTCAGTACTTGTATGATTGACATAAGGTGAACTGTTTTTCGTGTGAGCATATTGTATTGGATGAAATAACTGTTTGAATCAGAGTGTATCCAACCTACTGAATTCGAAGATCACAGTATTTCTAAATCATAATCATATATAAAGGTGGAATAAATCTTTCTTGTGGTTTTGAAAAAATAAATAACAAAATGTATAATTATCTGTTGATATTCGTAATCAAATACAAACTGGATTTGAATTTAGTTTGCCAGGTCCCAGGGCAAACATGAATGCTAATTCTCCCAAGTTTTGAACGAAGCGGCTAAACACCCATTATAATTTGTGGGCTGCCCGAGGCAAGTGTTTGCGAGATGGAAATTACTGTCTACCCCTGACACTTGACATCGTTATCGACCGGATTTACACTGCTGTCGATAGGGGTAGACTAGTAACTTCAATCAGACCTGACACGACGGCCTCTGAGCCATTCAGACACGGTGGGCACCAAATGTGGGCGGCAAAATACATTTGATTCAAGCTCGTCCGAAAGACATGTGTCTCTTCCTCCATTTCCCCATTCATACACGGTGGGCGGCAAAACAAACTCTCCTCGTCCGAAATTGATGTAGGCTAATGTTTTAAATAGGGGTAGATGTGTAACTTCCATCAGACATGACACAACCGCCCTACCTGTCAGCCCCGTTCATACACCGTGGGCGCCAACCGTCGGCAGAAAAACACCCTCTCCTCGCCCAAAATAGTTACCGGCAAATATTTGGGAGATGCGAGATTACCGTCCTATCCCCAATCGACGCGATGTCTAAAATTTTAAACGGGGGATAAGTTCGTAACTTTCCCCCATTTCAGAGAAGCGCGTCCCAAAGTTTGAGATCGCCCCCCCTCCCCTCCATTTCCCCATTCATACACCGTCGGCGGCACGACAACCTCCGCACTGCGGCCAGCCTCCTTCATCCGCCACCCCATCCTCCACCTTGTCGGAGCCGCCACCCCTACCCCGTCGCCCACTACAAGAGATGGACGTCTCTCATCCATGACACTGGACCAGGATCCTTTCATCGCCTCCTCTCGCTTCATCGGCGCCATCGTCCACCTTGTCGTTGCCGCTCCTACGACCACCTCGTCCACGGCAACAGGATATATCCCCCGTCCCGGCCGTCTGCCGTCTAAAGTCTTCTTCCCTGCCGCCGATAGCCATCTCACCCGTAGCACCCTCAACATATCAGCATAGGCCTACACGGCGTCGCAAGAGAGGTGGTACTCTTCCATATGTGCTTAAGTTATTGATCTCACCCGGAAAATAGATCATAATTTGTTTACTGTACTTTTCTTGTCCGTACCAAATCGTAGTGGCTAGTTGAAAGCAAACATTGGTTGCGAAGTAGATTTATCCGGTTTGCACCTTCAGATCCGCCATGGCACGAGCACTATACTCGTAAAGCTTATGGTTTCCCCCCTTTATATTCACTACCATCATCGTAGGTGCTTCGTGTCGTGCTAGCACTGCTCCTCAAGACCTCAACCCAAAGCTTACGTGTTCAAATACGAATCTGATATGATGCTCATATCACTAAAACAGAGAACATTTAATTGGTCGCCTAATGTTCCTATATTCGTTTCGAAAAGCTTGTGCGCCACCCACTGGTCCAGCTAGTTCCACTTTCCTGATTTTTCTCTTGATGCTTAGGGTTTTCCCCTTTTATCTACTCTACTATGATCTCCGTAGGTGCTTTCTGTCTTACTAGAATTAGTCCACCCTTCAAGCTAAACAACACAACACTCGGAATTCAAAAGCTTAGTTGTTCAAATATGATTGTGATATGATACTGATATTAGTTAACCGACACATTTAATTGGTTAACTAAAGGTCCCACTTGAGTTTCCAAATGCATGTCGCGACATATAGAGAGACAACATAATTGCATTTCTTTGTCACTTGTTAACCGTACTTTCTTGTCCATACCAAATCTTAGTTGTTATTTCAAAGCAAACATCGGTTGCTAACTACCCTTTGCGCGGTTTGCAGCTTCAGATCTGCCATCCCACTGCCAAGGTCAACATTGTACTGATCATGCTTATGTTTTCCCCATTTTATGATGACCACAATCAGCCTACATGGTTCGTGTTGTAATAGCACTGCTCCACCGGTCGAGCTAAACAAGCTTAGTTGTACAAATTCATATATGATATTTTGCTGATATTAGTAAAACTGAGAGATGTTTAATTGGTTAGCTAAATGTTCCTACTTTAGTTTCGAAATGCATGTGAGCCACATATGGAGAGACCGGAAAGAATAGTATTTCTCTATGCGCTCTGGTTCATCATGGGTGGCCAACCGACATTGTATTGAAACACTTGTAATATCTTCAATCTGCTTGCTCTTTTGCTCTTCTTTAAGACGATACTCTTCTCTTGCGGTTGACTGGTCAGGTCGACTTGTTCTCCCTTAGTATATTTTGAATCTGTTAGGTCAGGTCGACTTGTTCTTCTTTACTATATGTTGAAGCTATCATCTGCTAAGTGTCATCACTTCTCGAGCTCTCATATTTTGAGGAGTAGGCCATATTATATTAATGCACATAACAAATTACAGCATGCATGGCATCTTTTAAAAGAATTGCAGAGATAGCACAAAGGGGTTTACAGGGAGGCAGTATTAGATTAGAATCACTTCTGCATTACAAAGAAAATCTCACTTGTTTTTATGTTTCCATGCATGTCAGATATTGAACATTATCAAAATGAATATGAGAATGGGCGCAAGAGAGGAATATTGCGGAACGATCCACTAGCTAACAAACTTGGCATGGTGGAGGATGGCCTATCTTATTCACCCATCAAGGTGCTGACTCTAACTTTGCAAAATTGTATTGGTCACCCATATTTTGCATCTGACCTCTTGCATTTCTTCTACTTTTTTACACCATCTGCTTAGTTTAAGCATCATATATGAGTATATGCCATAACTATCCATTTTCTGTACCTATTCCATGTGTCGTCACACTATGTTTTTCCAGTCAAATGTTGTTCTTTCGTGATAGATGTCCAAAAGGAAGAGGGTGAGTGCAGATCCTCAAGGAGTACAAACTAGGTATTTGGAAAAGGTAGTGGTACCTATTAAATCAGATAGATCAGCAGCCACAGAAAACACAGCAGCCACAAATTTGTACTCCTAAATTTCTGCTTGTGCCTTACCTTCTCTCTTGTATGAAAACTAATTTCAGATGAATCTCCTTGCTCAAAGGATCATACGATCTCAAAACAATAATGGGCTCTGCATTGCTCTTGTCAGTACCTCTCTCCCTTTTGCCTTGTAATGATGTACTTAATTAATTGCTATTTGATTACGTATCATCAGTCTGCACCTGAGCTTCATTATCCTCTATTTCTTCCAATATTATTTGATCTATATTTACTCTTTGCAAAATGTAGAATAATGGCAACGCTTATAAAGAATTTTCTTTGGGGAATTTATTGAATTATCCTTCCATCAACATGGAGAAGGGCTTTTCCAGCCCGTGCTAACATGTAATGTAAGTTCATCTTTCTCAAGCCTTCAAACTTTGTTCTAGTATAGATTTGCATAGGCATCATTGCATCCACTGCTGTTTGCTTTGCTGTTTACATCTGATTGGATGTTTGCAACAACGACCAGTTTCAAATTGTAGTTGTAAAAACATGTTCCTTATGCAGAACAGATCCATTTATTTGCTTATATAATTGTGAAACCTGTTACATGTCTCCTTGTTTCTCTTTCAGAGTCGTATCTCTTACGCCAGGCAGAACTTTAGGGAAGATAGTGAGCCAAACCATCTTGAGGACAGCGAGATGACCCAAGGTCCTGACTTGATGAAAATAGTGAGTTGAAGCTACTCACCAGCAGGTGTGAGACAACCTCTATGCAGTCACTGCCTCAATCAGTTCGACTTCTTCAGTCTCAACTTAAAGCGGAAAATCTTGCTTTAGCTCAGCTCCGACTTGAATTCAAAGATGCAATGAAGATGTCAGAGGACTGTCGTGCGCATCATCATGCCTTAAATCTAGTGTTGATGCATCTATCATTGACACAACTGAGGTCTACTCAGCTTCTTCAGCTGTTTGGGGGGCCCGACCTGGCCAGGCCTAGTGCCTTCTAAAGTGCTCTCAGTTTTGTATATTCTTTTGTCGACGCGTTTATTTGCACTGGTGGCGAACTTTGATGCCCAGTGGATGTAATATGTGTGATAGCCGTGATAGCCTAGCGTAAGTTGCTTGCTTATTTATTTCCTTGTTATCTTGTTTATTTGTTTGCTTGTAGTCATTGCAGTTCTTCTTCCGCGGTTTGCTAGTGGCTGCAATAACCTATTTTTTAAAACTAGGCCACAATAACCATGGGCTAATATTTACTGTAGTGACACTGGGCCTCCTACGGGCCGTAGAAACAGTGGGCCTCCTACGGGCTGTAGAAACAGTGGGCTTCTACGGACCGTAGAAACAATGGGCCTTCTACGGGTCGTACAAACAATGGGCCTTCTATGGGCCGTATCATCAATGGGCCTTATATGGGCAGTATGATCGAATGGCCAAACATGGGACAATAACAGGCCGCATGATGGCTGTAGACGGGCTAGAGTTGGAATCGCCCGTTCATGGGCCGACCTAACGGGCCATCGTTAATAAGCCGTATTTCATGACGCTATGAAAACGGCCCAACGTGTTAGCAGACCACAAACGGGCCGACTATAACCACGGGCTGAGTTTGGCCCATAAGCAGAAAATGACAGTAACGGGCCGTATGTAAACGAATGCTGGAAATGAGCCCAAGAATAAATGGGCTCTGAGAAGGCCGAAAGATAACATGGGCTGGAAACGGCCCAACGGAATAACGGGCCCTTAATGGGTATAAAGTGATACATTGTTCATTACGGGCCAGTTTCACCATGGGCCGTTAATGGGTTTAAAGTAATACATTGTTCATTACGGTCCAGTTTCACCACGGGCCATTGATAGGCCAAGAGTTACATAGGGCCTCATATGGGCCGAAAGATGTCATGGGCCATACATGGGCCAGAAGTAAAAACAGGCTGGAATCATATTGGGTGGCCCAAATGACGCTACTGGGCCTAATTCGGATAGGGTGTAATGGGCCTTGGGTTAGCGGGCTGTAAATGGGCTATATGCGAATAGGCCGTTGACAGGCTTTACATGGGCCGGCCCGCCACCTTTTGACCAAGTCAAACGGGCCGGCCTTTTCACAGGAATGGGCCTCTGTTGGGCCATG
Organism: Triticum aestivum; assembly: GCF_018294505.1. Classification (NCBI taxonomy): domain Eukaryota; kingdom Viridiplantae; phylum Streptophyta; class Magnoliopsida; order Poales; family Poaceae; genus Triticum; species Triticum aestivum. The sequence goes on along the minus strand of NC_057801.1, from coordinate 581,094,346 downwards.
CCATGTGTCGACGTATCATAGGCGCATTCTGTCTAATGAGTGCATGACATCAGTCCCAACGATGAGCCAACACGTGTTTCCTCCAGCCAATGATGATTTTACACGTGGAAAATCCCCATTGGTCGGGGCTGTTAACGGATTATCGGATCCAAAACCCGACCCGATAGCTTAACGGCTGTCGGTGTCAAAACGGGCGGACTCGGGTAGGGGGTCCCGAACTGTGCGTCTAGGCGGATGGTAACAGGAGACAAGGGACACGATGTTTTACCCAGGTTCGGGCCCTCTTGATGGAGGTAAAACCCTACGTCCTGCTTGATTGATATTGATATTGTGGATGTTTACAAGAGTGGATCTACCACGAGATCAAGGAGGCTAAACCCTAGAAGCTAGCCTATGGTATGATTGTAATGGTTGTTGTTGTTATGTCCTACGGACTAGAGCCATCCGGTTTATATAGACACCGGAGAGGGCTAGGGTTACATAGAGTCGGTTACAATGGTAGGAGATCTACGTATCCGTATCGCCAAGCTTGCCTTCCACGCCAAGGAAAGTCCCATCCGGACACGGGACGAAGTCTTCAATCTTGTATCTTCATAGTCTTGGAGTCCGGTCGATGATGATAGTCCGGCCGATGATAGTTCGGCTGATGATGGTAGTCCGGCTATCCGGACACCCCCTAATCCAGGACTCCCTCAGTAGCCCCTGAACCAGGCTTCAATGACGATAAGTCCGGCGCGTATATTGCTTGGCATTGCAAGGCGGGTTCCTCCTCCGAATGATAGAAGATTGTGAACACCAGGATAGTGTCCGGCTCTGCAAAATAAATTCCACATTCCACCGTAGAGAGAATAATATATACACAAGTTCAATCTGCTGACGTTTTTTGCGGCATGACGTCACGCCACTACCAAGCCATTACTTGAATCGTTTTTTACTCTACCACCTCAGCGCATTTAGCGAAGCGGTTTCCTTGGCACGTCTTGTCGAAGCAGAGATCGTGTTCCCCCTTAATCCGGGATTCTCATCAATACGGACGTGGGTAACCCAACCGCGCCATTGATGGTGACGCTTGGGGGATAAGCGAGTTTTACCAGGCCGGTGGGGGACGCGTAGACTTCGCCCGCCCATATAAGGGATAAGGATTCACCTTTTCACCTACGCCTTCTTCCTCCTTTGCTTATCCATCTCCGCGCACTCGAGCTCCAGCGCCCAAGCCCGCACATCTCGTCTCAACCTTCCCCAGTTATGTCCGGAGCGGGAGGCAAGTGGATGACCTCCTCCGTTACGGAGGAGCACATCGAAAGACTGCGCAGCGCCGGCTACCTGTCCGGCGACATCGCGCACCGGCTGCCCGACGAGGGGCAGCTCATCCCCACCCCCAGGCCCCATGAGAGGGTCGTTTTTCTTCCCCACTTCCTCCGCGGACTGGGTTTTCCACTTCACCCCTTTGTCCGGGGGCTCATGTTCTACTACGGCCTGGATTTCCATGATCTGGCGCCGAACTTCATCCTCAACATCTCGGCGTTTATCGTCGTGTGCGAGGCCTTCCTCTGCATCCAGCCCCACTTCGGCTTGTGGCTCAAGACCTTCAATGTCAAGCCGAAGGTAGTGAAGGGCACTCAAGCGGAGTGCGGAGGCGCCATGTTGGGCAAGATGCCCAATGTCCTTTGGTTCGAAGGGGCCTTCGTGGAATCCGTCAAGGGGTGGCAATCGGGGTGGTTCTATATCACCGAGCCGCGCGACCCTAAGTGGGCGGCGGCCCCCGAGTTCAGATCTGGTATCCCCACGCAGCTCACCTCCTGGAAAGAGAAGGGCTTGCTGTGGGGTAGTTCGGAGGAGCTGACGGGACTCCAAGCCTGTATCCAGAAGCTGGTGAAGAAGCTCAGGCTGGTTAACGTGGTCCAAGTCATGCTCGTCCGCCGGATTCTCCCATGCCAAGAGCGGGCATTCAATCTGTGGGAGTTCAATCCGGAACAGCACCAGGCGCTGAGCGGGCTCTTCGACACGACGTACGAAGGCGCCTGGAGGGTGCTGTTTAAGGGCGCCGAAGCCCCCGCATCCGCGACTGAAGATCGCGGATTTCGCTCGCAGCGCCAAGCCGACGAGGTAAGTGATTCTACCCCTTTACGGGACACTTGCTTTTCATAGTTTGACTCTATGCGGGTTTTAATTTCCCCTTTTCCTTTGACAGGACTGGATGAGGAAGGCGGAGCAGATTATCTGCCCGGCTCCCATGCCAGAAAACCCAGTAGACGCCCATCTAGCGAGGCTGCTGGTTCCGGCACCGCACGTGGTGCCGGAGAAGAAGGCCAAGAAGGAGGCCACGGGTGCTCGAAAGAGTTCCCGTTTTCAGGTGTCCGACGACTCCGGGGCGGACTCCTCCCCGAAAACGAGGAGGAGAAAGAGGACTCTCTCCCAGAGGAGGGAGAGAGGAAGAGGAAGGCTTCCCCAACAGGGGAGGCCGAAGGGTCCAAGAGGGGAAGGACTATTCCCCCGGACAGCTCCGCCAACATCAACGTTGGCGAGGAAGAATGGCCTTCAAGGGCCAGGCCTCCGGCGAGATCGTAAGTATCCGGATTCCTGAATGATTTATAATTTCTTTTTCTGCGTCACATAGTGTCATTCTGATGCCGCATGCTGCCTGTAGTCCGGCCAATGATGATCTCCCCGCTTCATCGAGCGGGTCGTTGGCTCCGTCGGATGTAGACTCCATCCCGACCGCCTCCACCCCTCGCGACACCGAGGACGCCGAGGTGGGATCCCAAGAAGGGACCCATCAGGGGGAGGCTCCGGAGGCGCCACAAGGCAGCCTCCCGGACTTTGCGCCGGACTCCACATCAGAACCCGCAGTGGTTCCGGAGTCCGGCCGGCGGCCCCTTCGCACGAAGGGCAAGACCGTGACGCCGGCGGCTTCCGTCCAACCGGAGGCGCCGGACAATTTGTTGGAGGCGCTCCAGAGCGCTTCCATCGAGGAAGAACACCGCACTATTATGAGTGCGGTGATTCAGAAGGTACAGCTCGCCAAGAGCGGGCTGACCGAAGCCTGCAGTAGCCTTCTATCAGGCTTTGAGGTAAGAAGTTAAAAATATGCAATGTAATACCGCATAGACAGTAGCCCCTGATGCTCGGTTCGGTGTTCGGAAAGAAAAGCCGGACTGAGGATCTGAAAAAAAAGAAGATATACGCAGGGTTGCTAAAAAATTATGTCAATATGGGTTGCAGGCTGCGCTGCTGACCTCTGCCGCACTGACTGCGGAGGTCGGTGCTTTGAAGCAGGAGCTCGAGCGGTCCGAGCAAGAGCTCGGCCGCGCCAAGAAGCAGCTCCAGGACAAAGAAGGTGAGTAACACCACTTTGAACTTGTACCTTACAGAAAAGGATTTAGGTTGCAACAAAAAATAACAAGGATAACATGGGTACTGCAGGGGCCACGAACGAGGTGGCGACCCTGAAGGAGGCCGTGTCTGCGGCCGAACGCAATGCGGCCGCGGAACGGGCAGAGCGAGAAAAGCAGGAGGCGCGGGTGGCGGTGGTTCGGCAAGAGCTCCAGGCTCTCATGGAAAAGCATGAGAGTTTGGAGCGTGACTCAAAGACTCGAGAGTCCGAGCTTGCCTCGGCTCTCGAAAGTGCCAAGACTGCCAAGGCCGATGCCCATAAGTCCCTTCAGGAGATTGAGTTGGTGAGGAAGATAGCGGCGGGTAAGGCATTTTTCATGCAAAGCAAGCATGTGAATGTAAATTACGTGTTACTTACCCGAATTCGGAGCTCTCCAGGGGCGTTTGCAGATCTGCCTCGCAGCGTGTCTGATGCCGCCGCATTCTACCGAGCCGAGGAGGGGAGCTCAACGGAGAAGGTCTTCTGGTCTCAGTATGCTGAGGCCGGCCATCCGGTGCCCCCTAGCGACCAGCTGAAGCAGCTGGTCGAGCTCCACAAGGTGGCCGAGCAGGCCATGAAGGGCCTCATAGTCCGGCTGTGGCCTGGAGAGGCCATGCCTGGGAGCTACTTCGGCCTCGTGCGACGGTTGGTGGATGCGTGCCCCTGGGTGGAGGTTATCAAGCGCTCCGCCTGTATTGAAGGTGCTCGTCGGGCCCTTGCCCGCGCAAAGGTGCATTGGGGCAAGCTGGATGCGGAGAAGCTAATCACTGACGCGCCACCAGCGGGCAAGGAATATCGTACGCCCGAGATGTACTATAAGACTGTCCTGAAGGGTGCCCGCAAGATTGCGGATGAGTGCCCCAGGGATGTAATTATTGAGTAAATTCGCAATGTGTTATCCTGTGCGCTGAAAACTTTGTTCATATGCGCTAAGCAACGCTTGTTAATTTAAAATATTACCTTCTGTGCGGCCGTTTATTAAATCTGAGAGATGGCAAGTCGTCGGCTTCAGCCCCCATGCCACGAGTGCTGGGGTGTTCGGGATAAACTTGAGCACTCTTGTTCCCATTTTTGGGTCCATCTAGGGAGGCGCTCAACACAACGAACAAGGCAACCGGACTTATAGTGCTTGAACACTCTCACTTAGCCATAGAATTCTATAATTTTAAATTTCGGCGAAGCCCCTAGTATTCGGAAGACCGAATTCGGGGCGCTATCCACGCCTTCGTCGGACATTATCCGGAACTTCGCTCGAAGCGGCGTAGGTCTTTAAGGACCCGAAAGGACCTCTCGAACAGCGACCAGTCTCTCGCCTTATCATGACAGTCAGTTTTAGCTTTCTCCACTGAGGCGTTAACCCGGCTCAACCGGGGCGCAATCGCAGTGGTTCTCCCAGTGCTACCTTAGCCGATAGAACGGAACGTAAGGTGCCAAACATGGGAGCCGGGCAAACCCAACTATTGACCCAAGACATGATTCGGAGCCGATTCATATAATGCTATAAGTTCGGGGTGCCGCACTTGTGAAAGTGTTCGGACTTTATCACACCATAATGCGGGGAACATAAGCCCCTGGTGTATTTGGCCGTACCAAAATGTACGGATGCAACATGTCGTAAATGAACATATATATATATATAAGGTAATGCAATTATGGGCAAAAAGTGCTGCATTTTATTCGAGAAGATCTGCTATGAGTGCGGAATGATACAAATAGTGCGGAAAGCAAGGGATTGGACGAATTAAAGGCGTCTCCCTCCAGGGGTAGGCCGCGGAATGGTGTATTTAACAAATTTAATGCTCGTAATGGAGACCACCTGAGTGTTCGTCGCAGCCTTTGTCCCTCCCTGGCTGTTGCATCATGAGTTCGGCAGGTTCGCCGCCGGACAGAGTTCTGTATAAAAAAGAGAGAAATAAAAGATAAAAAGAGCGACACACTTGGGAGCCCCTGGTGTGGTCGAACCGCACTCTGGGTCTGTTGTGGTTGTGCCTCTCCCCCTATGCCCATGGTATCTCCAGGGCGTAATTATGTACGCGGAGAGTTTGTCTTACAATTGTGCGAGGGCTGGGGTTGAGGCCGCATTGCTACGCGTGCTCGGAACGTGCCAGGTGGTCTTGGTTGATGTTGCTCCGGGCGCGTTTGGCCGTGTCCGGTCGTTTAACGGCCGGACTCGAAAATTGCCTTAAAAGGCTGCTCTGTACTTCTGCCGCGAGAGCCGCTGTATGTTCCTCCGTTCGGAGGGAGCGTTCCGTGTTTCCATTGACCGTGATGACTCCACGAGGGCCTGGCATCTTGAGCTTAAGGTATGCATAATGCGGCACCGCGTTGAATTTTGCGAACGCGGTTCGTCCGAGCAGAGCGTGATAGCCACTGCGGAACGGGACTATGTCGAAGATTAACTCCTCGCTTCGGAAATTATCCGGGGATCCGAAGACCACTTCCAGTGTGACTGAGCCTGTACAACTGGCCTCGACACCTGGTATGACGCCTTTGAAGGTTGTCTTTGTAGGTTTAATCCTTGAAGGGTCTATGCCCATCTTGCGCACTGTATCCTGATAAAGCAGGTTCAGGCTACTGCCGCCGTCCATCAGGACTCTCGTGAGGTGAAATCCATCGACGATTGGGTCTAAAACCAATGCGGCGAATCCGCCATGGCGGATACTGGTCGGATGGTCTCTTCGATCGAAAGTGATCGGGCAAGAGGACCATGGGTTGAATTTTGGGGCGACTGGCTCCATCGCGTATACGTCCCTTAGTGCACGCTTCCGCTCCCTCTTGGGTATATGCGTTGCGTATATCATGTTTACCGTCCGAACTTGAGGGGGGAATCCCTTTTGTCCTCTGTTGTTCGGCGGCCGGGTCTCTTCCTCGTCATCGCTGTGTAGCCCCTTGTCATTGTTTTCGGCGATTAATTTGCCTGCCTGCTTGAATACCCAACAATCTCTGTTGGTGTGGTTAGCTGGCTTTTCGGGGGTTCCATGTATTTGACAGGAGCGGTCGAGTATTCGGTCCAAATTGGACGGGCCCGGAGTGGTTCTTTTGAATGGCTTCTTCCGTTGACCGGGCTTGGAGCCTCGGAATCCGGCGTTGACTGCCGTATCCTCATTGCTGTCGCCGTTAATGCGGCGTTTGTTTTTGTTTCGACGCGACCTGCCATTGCGGTCCTTGGTATCCGGACTGCCAGCGTTTTTGCTGAGGTTGTTGCTGCGAGCTAGCCAGCTATCCTCTCCCGCACAGAAGCGGGTCATGAGTGATGTGAGGGCTGCCATGGATTTCGGCTTTTCCTGTCCTAGGTGCCGGGCCAGCCACTCGTCGCGGATGTTATGTTTGAAGGCAGCGAGGGCCTCTGCATCCGGACAGTCGACGATTTGATTTTTCTTTGTTAAGAACCGTGTCCAGAATTGCCTGGCCGATTCGTCTGGCTGCTGGATTATGTGGCTTAGGTCATCTGCGTCCGGTGGTCGCACATACGTGCCCTGGAAGTTGTCGAGGAATGCGGCTTCCAGGTCTTCCCAGCATCCAATTGACTCTGCGGGCAGGCTGTTAAGCCAATGCCGAGCTGGTCCTTTAAGCTTGAGCGGGAGATATTTGATGGCGTGAAGATCGTCGCCGCGGGCCATATGTATATGGAGGAGATAATCCTCAATCCAAACCGCGGGGTCTGTTGTGCCATCGTAGGATTCGATATTAACGGGTTTAAACCCTTCAGGGATTTGATGATCCATTACTTCGTCAGTGAAGCATAGTGGGTGTGCGGCGCCTCTGTATTGAGCAATATCGCGACGTAGCTCGAGAGAGCGTTGTCTGCTGTGTTCGGCCCGGCCGGAGTAGTTGTATCCGGCGCGACGGTATTCGTCGTGGGTCTTGGGGCGCCCACGTGATCCATAGATAGATCTGGATTGTCTTGCCTTGTCCTCCAATATATCCCGCAAGTCCGGCGCGTTCCCCCGTGGCTTCATGCTTTTTGAGCGATGCCGGGGTACGGTTTTGGTGGAGGGCTTGCACGCCTCTCTGTCGCGGCCACGAGGTGGTCGGTCTGCCGTATTGTGCGCTGGTGATGCAGGTTTGTACGCTTCCTCCTCTAGTCGGGGGAGCAACTTGCGTTTTGGGTAACTTTTGGAGGGGCGTTCGAGTTCATACTCTTCGGCCGCGAGGACCTCGGTCCATCTGTCGGCCAGTAGGTCTTGATCAGCTTGAAGCTGTTGCTGCTTTTTCTTTAGGCTGTTTGCCGTGGCCATTAGCCTGCGTCTGAAACGCTCTTGTTCGACGGGATCCTCAGGCACGACGAATTCGTCGTCGTCGAGGCTTGCCTCGTCTCCGGAGGGAGGTAAGTAATTATCATCCTCGACCTCTTCGTCTGCCGCCCTCTCGTGAGGGCTTGCTTCTGCCTCCTCCTGCGCTGGATCGTGCTGGAGGGGGTTGTCTTCGGCACTTTCTGGGGTGTTATTATCTCCTGTGCCGGAATCTCTATTCTTGCTGTGGCGGGATTTAGAGCGGCGCCGCTGATGCCGGCGCTTGGGCTGTTTCTTTAAGGAATCGGCCTCCGTTGCTTCTTCGCCGTCCCCATCTTTTGGGGTGTCCACCATATATATGTCGTATGACGAGGTGGTCTTCCAGTGTCCTGTAGGCACTGGTTCTTGATAGTCTCCGGCATCGTCGTCCATACCGTCGATGTCTTCGGAGTCGTAGTCGAGTACGTCGGTTAGATCGTCGACGGTGGCTACGAAGTGGGTGGTGGGTGGGCCCTGAATTTCTTCGTCGTCCGCATCCCAACCATCCTGGCCGTAGTTCGGCCAGGGCTCTCCGGATAGCGAGAGATGCTTCAGCGAATTTAAGATATCGCCGAAGGGTGAGTGCTGAAAGATGTCCGCAGCGGTGAATTCCATGATCGGCGCCCAGTCGGATTCGACCGGCAGGGGCGCAGGAGGTTCGGAGTCCGGCAGAGAGTCCGGCACCTCGGAGTCATGAGCTTTATGCGGGACAAGGTAAGTGTTCGGCTCCATCGCCGTAGAAGTTGCAGCTCCCGAGGCGGTGTCCAGCCATCCGTCCTCGATCTGAGCGATCGGCTCCGGACTATGGGTCGGAGCGGATTCATGTGCGGCCTCCAAGGTGCTGTCCGGCGGCAGAGTTAGGTCGTGCCCATCGTGACAGCGCGGCACGCTCGGCTGTGGCTCAGATCCATCGAAGATCAAGTCCCCGCGGATATCGGCCGTGAAGTTTAGGCTTCCAAACCTGACCTGACGGCCAGGGGCGTAGCTTTCGATCTGCTCCAGATGGCCAAGTGAGTTGGCCCGCAGTGCGAAGCCGCCGAATACGAAGATCTGTCCGGGGAGAAAAGTCTCACCCAGGACTGCGTCGTTGTCGATTGAAGAGGCCATCAAGCCTATCGGTGACGACACAGAGGAACTCTCAATGAAAGCACCAATGTCGGTGTCAAAACCGGCGGATCTCGGGTAGGGGGTCCCGAACTGTGCGTCTAGGCGGATGGTAACAGGAGACAAGGGACACGATGTTTTACCCAGGTTCGGGCCCTCTTGATGGAGGTAAACCCTACGTCCTGCTTGATTGATATTGATATTGTGGATGTTTACAAGAGTGGATCTACCACGAGATCAAGGAGGCTAAACCCTAGAAGCTAGCCTATGGTATGATTGTAATGGTTGTTGTTGTTTGTCCTACGGACTAGAGCCATCCGGTTTATATAGACACCGGAGAGGGCTAGGGTTACACAGAGTCGGTTACAATGGTAGGATATCTACGTATCCGTATCGCCAAGCTTGCCTTCCACGCTAGGGAAAGTCCCATCCGGACACGGGACGAAGTCTTCAATCTTGTATCTTCATAGTCTTGGAGTCCGGTCGATGATGATAGTCCGGCCGATGATAGTTCGGCTGATGATGGTAGTCCGGCTATCCGGACACCCCCTAATCCAGGACTCCCTCAACAGCGTTCCGTTACGGTGGATGCCATGTGTCGGTCACCCTTGATGAAAGCACTTCTTTGACGCGCGATTTATCGTCATGGAAGTGGACACTTCCGTGATGATAATTTTGGTAATGTCATGGAACACTTCTACGACATGCACAGGTATGACTATCTTGATTCTGTCATAAATTTGTCATGGATGTACATGCATGACAAAAAACTCAACCTACTGTGAAAAACACGTATCATCACGGAAGTGTATTGTTTTTGTAGTGTAAGGAATTACATTTTTCATCTTGCTCAGTTTTTTTTGTCCAAAGACATTTCCTTCTCAACTTATCCAGCAGCTCAAGTATTTTTGGCGGAAAACATAGTGTGGAAAGTGCAAAAATTGTTAGTGAGGTAATGACTGTGTTGAGGAGAGAAAGTTTGGATCCATAGGACATCATTGACAGTGTGGAAGTGAGTTTTCTTTCCATGTTACAAACAATAGGCATTAGGTCTTGGACAGAGGGTTTAGAAATGCCAAGAGGCAATCCAAGGTATGTGAAGGGCATTTTTCCAATTTAGCATCCAAAAATTTGCGCAATGTCTTTGCTTAAGTCCTCATCACAATTCATAGGAACCAAAGTTGATTTGTGGAAGTTTATTTTGAGGCCAATGGAGGTGGCATAATCAGTGAGGATCCCCTTCATTAAATGTGCTTTGTCATGATATGCAGGCATGATGATTATGGTGTCATCTGCGTATTGTATGACAATGTAATCCGATTGGTTTTGTCTTGGGAAGGGTAGATGTAGAAGACCATGCCTGAAGGCATCATTAATGGCCGCTTGTAAGAGATCTGCTGCAAGAACAAAGATAAGTGAAGAGAGGGGGTCTCCCTGACATACACCACTCTTGCAAATAAATTGCTTGCCCGGTACTCCATTAAGAAGAACTGAGTATTTGCCTGTAGAAAATATTGTTTTAATCCATTGTAGCCACCTATCATTGAATCCCATGTGTTTCATTATGTCCAGCATTGCATCGTGTTCAATGGTGTCAAAGGCTTTTGCAAAATCCAATTTAAGAAGTACGATCTTGTTCTTAGATGTTTGGCATTGATGGATATATTCAAACGCCCATGCAAGGCAATCTTGGATTGCTCTCCCCTTAAAGAAACCATATTGATTTCTATGTATGATCTTTAGAATGAGTTTTTGGAGACGGTTGGCTAGCAGTTTGGTGATGACTTTTAGACAACAATTGAGGAGTGTGATGGGCCTAAAGTCATTTACTGTGGCCGGAGAGGAAATTTTAGGGATTAAGGTTATGTACCCATCATTGATGCTCTCAAGGTTTAAAGTCCCCGCATGAAACTGGTCGCACAATTTGTAAAAATCTTCTTTAATAATGTGTCAACAAGATTTAAGGAAAAGTCATGTGAAGCCATCAGGTCCAGGTGCTCTATCTACAGGCATTTCTTTAATGACATCATCAATTTCTTCTTTAGAGAAAGGGACTGTTAGCTGGTCCAGATCATTCCTTTTTTTGATTATATTGGCTAGATCAAATTTCATTTGAAACTCTCTTGAAGTGCCCAATCTTTCTTTGAAGCTTTGATAAATTAGAACTTCTTTACCACGATGATCCTCAATTATGGTGCCATTGTCTAGCTGCAGAGATGAAATATTGTTCCTATGATATCGTTTAGAAGCCATTGCTTTGAAAAATTTTGGGTCCTCATCCCCAAATGTAGCCCATCTTATGGTACATCTTTTCCTCCAATATTGTTTTTGATAATCCAATAGCCTAAGCAGGTGTTTGTTGAGGATTCTTCTGAAGTTACTTTCAGTTATTGTGAGGACTCTTTTATTTTCCAACGAATCTAGATCAGCAAGAGTGGAATTGGAGTTAGCTATAGCAGTGGCCAGTTTAGATATGTGTTTACTCCAACGCTTGAGCTCATATCTGAGAGCCTTAAATTTTCTGCAGATAATTGTGGCATAGTTATTTGATGGGATTATTTTGTTCCAAGATGATTCCACCACCTCCATGAAGCCAGGATGCTTAAGCCAGTATGATTCAAACCGAAAAAGATTATTTCTGGGTATGTTAGTTTCAATTGAGATCACACAGGGAATATGGTCAGACACTGGTTTAGAAAGTGGTTTTACAGTGGTATTGGGGTAAGCGGTGGTCCAATTATTTAAGGTAAAGAACCAATCTAGTTGTTCAAGTAGTGGATCCTCCTGCATGTTGCTCCATGTGTATGATCGACCCTTAAGTGGAAGTTCAATCAGACCCTGTGTGTGAATGAAGTCATTGAATGTGATCATGTCATTAATATTACCACCTGGTTTATTTCTATTATTGGGGCTGCGTATGTAATTAAAATCACCAACAAGCAGCCAGTCTTCATTGCAAGGTATGTGAAGATTAAGTAACCAGGTTGTGTAGTCAATTCTGTTATCACCTTGGCAAGACCCATATATGTTTACCAAAGTCCACTCCTGGGAGGATTGTTGTGATTTAAACTTAGTGACAAGGACAAAATCACAGTGCCAGTGAAAATAGCACTATTCCAAATGGTCACAATGCCACCGGACGCCCCTCGTGATGGAACAAAGGCAAACTTATCAAATCGTTTTGGGCAACAAGTTTTAATATAAGAGTTATCAAAAGAAGGTTTTTTGGTCTCCTGTAAGCAAATAACCGAGCAGCCACTAGAAGCAATAGCATTCGATAAAGCCAAAAGCTTGGGGTCAGAGTTCATACCCCGGATGTTCCAACATAAAATGTTCCAGTTCGAGAGAAGTACCATTTAGAGATAAGAACAAAAAGGTAAATTAAGAAGAGGAAGGGCCCGCCCCCTTGTCAGCAAAGAGCATTTCTTCAGTCACTTCAGAAGGAGGGACAGCACACTTCAAGACAGCAATTTCTTGAATTTGGGCCATAGTCATAGGTGGAGGGAGTTTTTCAGCTTCAGTCTGCTCCCCAGTGAGATCAGTAATGAAAACAGCAGACGGGATCACTCTGGGCTTGACCTTGGAAGCTTTACTCTTACTGTCATAGATGGAAGGCACTTTGAATCCATCGTATTTGTTGGAGCGAGCACTTCTAGGCACACTGAGCACTGAGACCAGAGCTTTATTTTTGCGGTGCTTGCCATGAACACCACCCACGGAAGTGTCAGCTTGCACGACAGGCATAATCTCAGAAATAGTATCCCTTTCCTGAACTTCAGAAGCTTCAGAGAGTGTTACTGCATTGTGATGTGCAGCTACAAAAGAACCAGCTAGATTCTCTCTGTCCATCGACCAGGTTTGAGCCATTTAAATAACAGATCCATCAGCCTCCCCTTGCGATATGAAGGAAGTCCCTTGGACAGAGCCATCCAAGGATTCAGAAAGAGAAAGGTGAATGTAAAAGTTGGTCGGCCTTATGCCATAACCATGTGCCTAGGGACCAAAAGTTGCCGGAGTTGGAATAATGGAACTCGAGAGAAAGTTCGTTATGGGCACAAAGGACAATGGTTCAGCAATTAGCATGGTGTTCATGAACTCATTGTCAGCAGAAAAGCTAATGTTCATACCAGCATTTGTTACAGAAACTCTGATCTGGACTTGTGGAGTCTGTACCTGAGAGCTGTGTTGAATCATCATCTCGTTTGCTTGCACAGCTGGGGTATTTGGAACATTGTCAACAAGGTTGAGAGCTCCATTCCTCTGAAGGGCTTGCAGAATGTTGATTGGCACCAACACAAGTGCCTCAGAATCAGAACTGGTAGTAGAACTGCTTTGAGAGAAGGAATCATTCCAAGCTGCAAAAGGACTGTCTTGAAGATTGTTGCTGGGTAAAATACCATCTTGGACCTGTAATCCTTCATTTGCCAGCCATTCTTGGAAGTTGTAAAGAGCAGGTGGGGCAGGAGGTGGAGGCGCAGGCCATTCTCCCCACTGAGGCTGAATCTCAGTGTCCACTTGAACTGCAGCATTTTCACCCACCTCTTCTGCAACATTGTTGCCAGCACCTTGTTGAGCCATCCAGTTATTAAGCTGCATCTGGTAAAGTTGCTCAGCATTGAGGCCGTCACCATAGAGAGGGTGCCGGATTCCATCCTTAGGTAGAGGATCCTCCCAGCAGGCGGAACCTCAGGCAAATGCGCATTCCAGTCAGAGCTGTGCAACATTGTAACACACATGGTCCAGCAGTGATGATTGCCACCAAGCTGTCGGATAACCAGGCTCTTTGGAACCAATCTGAGATGAATAACCTTAACCCTGATCAAGACATATTTCCTATCTCCTCTGGGATTGTGCCAATGAGTTAAACTACCAAAATCATCAACAGATCTATGCAAATAGTGGTAAGTCTGATAATCTTGCGGAAAGCCAATATACAGAAGCAACACATCTGGGGCATAGGTTGTGAGCCTCATATTGAGTGCCTCATCATGCGGAACAAAAGAGACTATGGTGTTCATATCACCTTCTTCTTCAGCATCAATCTCAAAAGTAGTACCCACGACATTATCACGCATCAGGGGAGAGGGAAATCCGTAAATAGCAATGCCAAGCGGGTGGTCATCTACTTCAGTAGGGACAAAGTTGGACTCATGTAGAAGATCAGTGATGACTTGCCTCAGAGTAGCTTTGTGATGGAATGGAACATGGCGATTCACCTCTGCAATGGCGAGGAAGTCATGGTTGAGCGGAGGGACCGGGTGCACCGCCATGTCGCTGCGGACAATCCGATCGGCCGGCCCGAGCTCGATGGTCATCCCCGCAGGGATGTAGGGGACGATGTTGACAGGGTAGTTCGCCATTGCTGGAGGGTGAGGAACTCTCGAGGCAGGCAGGGGAGGGGAGGTGGAATGCGGAGCGGCAGCGGAAATTTATTTAGGCTTCCATACTAGTCTTTCTGCCTCTCTCTCCCTCCAATAGGAAGGTGCCAAGTGTCCATACCGTCCACAGATGCTGCATCGGGTGGCAATAGATTCATTTACTGATTTATTGTAGTTTGGGAAGGTAATCAATGGACTGGGACAAGTGGATATCCGACTTTGATGCGATGGTGATTTGATAACACATTCGGCGACCGGCTGCCTTGTAAGCGGTACTCGAGAAGGAATATTATCCTCCTGATTATCTCTGGCCAAATGAACAACATTTTCCGGTGTGTCCACTTTGGGCTGCCACCAAAGATATAGACAATCCCGTGCACTACAATTCATAGGTAAGTGTCCTAAGAGATGGCAGTACTGACAATATAACTTAGAAGGACAGAAATCCGAAAAATGATCCATAGAGGAGCAGATGTTACAAGAAAACATTGTTTTACCATGGCAGGGCTGTCATCAGAAGAAGCCTGCACCGTGGGAATGCACTGGGCCTGGCCCGGTTCAATGATTTCTGTTATTGGGCAGTTTGGGCCAAGGTGGCCCGATTGATAGCAATGAGAACATTTTTTGACTCTTTCAAAAATATAATCATCAGTCGGAACCAAATCAAGGGCCCAAATTTCGGCAATGTGTGAATCCTCATAACCCACATGTCGGAAGTCCATAATATGTAGAAGAATAAAACTAGGAATAGTATCCCAATAAGAGGACCGGTAGTTACTGCCAATAAATGTGGATTGCTGTTCTTGAAAATCTGGCTTAATAACTGATTGGAAGTTGCCAACGCGGATAAAATTATTGCCTTCGTTATGCTTAGGAACATTCGAATGAAAACTTCCAAAGGAAATTGGACAATGAGCCAAAGCTTGATCAGCATGAACGATTGAAACCTGATTATGAACCATTGCATGATCCTTACTAATGTTGGATTCATGAAATGAAGCCCTTCTTGGAGAATAAGGCGTTAAACCAAATTTTGCCAACTCTTTGAAGGAAGCAACTTGCTGATCAACATCACTAGATAAAAAGTTTACCTTTGTTTTGATAGCCACAGGAGAACGAATAACCACTTCAGTAAGCTCTTGGTCAAAATGCCAAGTATGATCATTACTTTTGCGACCATGCAGAATGTCGATAGAGATTGAAATGATAGACAAAATAGGGACAAACCCGGTCCTTAAGACCGTAAATGATATGACCAACTTTATTTCAGGCCACTGAAAAACGGAATTGACGACCAGCAAGATGTTTGACATTGAAACCAGCAGCGGATCCACCAATACAGCATTGAAGCGCAAGACCCACCGATTCAACCGAGAGAGGAAAGGAGGCAGAAGAGAAAGCCACGACGAGGAAGAATTCCTTTGTACCTCCATGGGGGAAAAATGGAGTGTGGAACCAAACCTTTTGCGCACATGTGTCTCCACTGCCTGGCCAGGGGAGAAATCCCAATGGAGTAGGCCCTCCATCGTCCTAGACTAGAGATCTCCATTGTTGGTGGTGGGAGAGGTTGGTGGGAGAGGTGGGAGAGCCATCATATTTTTGCATACTTACACTTAGCAGTAGCGATTTTAGTTGCAAAGCGCTACTGCTAGTCCAACTTAGAAATAGCGCGCAGCCCTGCAAAGCGCTACTGCTATTCTGATTAGCTGTAGCGCGTTCTGTAGGGGCTATTATTGATTGTATTAAATGAAGGAAATATGCCCTAGAAGCAATAATAAAGTTATTATTTATTTCCTTATTTCATGATAAATGTTTATTATTAATGCTAGAATTGTATTAACCGGAAACTTAGTACATGTGTGAATACATAGACAAAACATATTGTCCCTAGTATGCGTCTACTTGACTAGCTCGTTAATGAAAAATGGTTATGTTTCCAAACCATAGACATGTGTTGTCATTTGATGAATACGATCACATCATTAGGAGAATGATGTGATGGACATGACCCATCCATTAGCTTAGCATTATGATCGTTACAGTTTCATTGCTACTGCTGTCTTCATGACTTATACATGTTCCTCAGACTATGAGATTATGCAACTCCCGAATACCGGAGTAACACCTTGTGTGCTATCAAACAATAAAACGTAAATGGGTGATTATAAAGATGCTCTACAGGTGTCTCCGGAGGTGTTTGTTGGGTTGGCATAGATCGAGATTAGGATTTGTCACTCCGTGTTTCGGAGAGGTATCTCTGGGCCCTCTCGGTAATGCTCATCACTATAAGCCTTGCAACCATTGTGACTAATGAGTTAGTTACGAGATTAAGTATTACGGAATGAGTAAAGAGACTTGCTGGTAACGAGATTGAACTAGGTATGATGATACCAACGATAGAATCTCGGGCAAGTAACATACAGATGACAAAGGGAACAATGTATGTTGTTATGCGGTTTGACCGATAAAAATCTTCGTAGAATATGTAGGAGTAATATGAGCATCCAGGTTCTGCTATTAGTTATTGACCGGAGATGTGTCTCGGTCATGTCTACATAGTTCTCAAACCCGTAGGGTCCGCACGCTTAACGTTCAATGATGATTTGTATTATGAGTTATGCGTTTTGATGACCGAAGTTTGTTCGGAGTCCCGGATAAGATCACGGACATGACGAGGAGTCTTGAAATGGTCGATACATAAAGATTGATATATTGGAAGGCTACATTCGGACACCAGAATGGTTCGGGTCGTTTCAGATAAGTTTTGGAGTACCGAGGGTTACTGGAACCACCTCCAAGAAGTTATTGGGCCTCATGGGCCTTAGTAGAGAAGAGAGAGGCCGGCCAAGAGGTGGCGCGCACCCCCTTGCCCCAATCCAAATTGTACAAGGGGAGGGGGCGGCGCCCCCTCCTTCCTTCTCTCCTCCTCCTCCTTCCCCCCTTCTCCAACTTGGAATAGGAAAAGGGGGGCCGAATCCTACTAGGTTTGGAGTCCTAGTAGGACTCCCCCCATGGCGTGCCTCCCCTCTTGGCCGGCCTCCTCCTCCCCCTCCTTTATATACATGGCCAAGGGGCACCCCATATACACACAAGTTGATCTTTTAGCCATGTGCGGTGCCCCCCTCCACAGTTACACACCTCGGTCATATTGTCGTAGTGCTTAGGCGAAGCCC
Source organism: Triticum aestivum (assembly GCF_018294505.1). Lineage (NCBI taxonomy): Eukaryota > Viridiplantae > Streptophyta > Magnoliopsida > Poales > Poaceae > Triticum > Triticum aestivum. Next base: position 581,077,047 of record NC_057801.1, on the reverse strand, counting down.
TACACCGGTAACTTCATCATCACCGTTGCCATGCCATCATGCTGAGGAAACTCTCCCTCGGCCTCAACTGGATCAGGCGTACGAGGGACGTCATCGAGCTGAACATGTGCTAAACGCGGAGGTGTCGTATGTTCTGTACTTGGATCGGTTGGATCACGAAGACGTTCGACTAAATCAACCGCCTTAACTAACGCTTCTGCTTTCGGTCTACGAGGGTACGTGGACACACTCTCCCCTCTCGTTGCTATTAGATAGATCTTGCGTGATCATAGGAATTTTTTGAAATTACCGTGTTCCCCAATAGTGGCATCCAAGTTAGGTCTATGCGTAGATGTTATATGCATGAGTAGAACATGAAGAGTTGTGGGCGATAATAGTCATACTGCTTACCACCAACATCTTACTTTGATTTGGCGATATTGTTGGATGAAGCAGCCCGGACCGACATTACATGACCATGTTCATGAGACTGGTTCTACCGACGTGCTTTTGCACAAAGGTGGCTGGCGGGTGTCTGTTTCTCCAACTTTAGTTGAATCAAGTTTGACTACGGTCGGTCCTTGTTGAAGGTTAAAACATCCCACTTGACGAAAAATCATTGTGGTTTTGATGCGTAAGTAAGAGCGGTTCTTGCTAGAAGCCCGCAGCAGCCACATAAAACTTGCAACAACAAAGTAGAGGATGTCTAACTTGTTTTTGTAGGGCTTGCTATGATGTGATATGGTCAAGGCATCATGTGATAAAAATTGTTGTATGAGATGATCATGTTTTGTAACAAAGTTATCAGCAACTGGCCGGAGCCATATGGTTGTCGCTTTAATGTATGCAATGCAATTGCCATGTAATTGTTTTACTTTATCACTAGGCGGTAGCGAAGTTGGTGAGATGACAACGATGCTACGATGGAGATCAAGGTGTCACACCGGTGACGATGGAGATCATGACGATGCTTCAGTGATGGAGATCATGAGCACAAGATGATGATGGCCATATCATGTCACATATTTTGATTGCATGTGATGTTTATCTTTTGTGCATCTTATTTTTCTTAGTACGGCGGTAGAATTATAAGATGATTGCTTACTAAATTTCAAGGTACAAGTGTTCTCCTTGAGTATGCACCGTTGCTACAGTTCATCGTGCCGAGACACCACGTGATGATCGGGTGTGATAAGCTTTATGTTCACATACAACGGGTGCAAACCAGTTTTGCACATGCAGAATACTCGGGTTAAACTTGACGAGCCTAGCATATGCAGATATGGCCTCGGAAAACTAAGACCGAAAGGTCGAACGTGAATCATATAGTAGATATGATCAACATAGTGATGTTCACCACGGAAAACTACTCCATCTCACGTGATGATTGGACATGGTTTAGTTGATTTGGATCACGTGATCATTTAGATGACTAGTGGGACGTCTATCTAAGTGGGAGTTCTTAAGTAATATGATTAATTGAACTTTAATTTATCATGAACTTAGTCCTGATAGTTATTTTGCATGTCTATGTTATTGTAGATCAATGGCCCATGCTACCATTCCTTTGAATTTTAATGCGTTCCTAGAGAAATCTAAGTTGAAAGATGATGGCAGCAACTACAAGGACTGGGTCCGTAACTTGAGGATTATCCCCATTGCTGCACAGAAGAATTACGTCATGGAAGCATCGTTAGGTGTACCACCCGCGCGAGAAACTGCAGACATTGTTAATGCCTAGCAGACGCATGTTGATGAATACTCGATAGTTCAGTGTGCCATGCTCTACGGCTTAGAATCGGGACTTCAAAGATGTTTTTAACGTCATGGAGCATATGAGATGTTCCAAGAGTTGAAGTTAATATTTCGAGCAAATGCCCAAGTTGAGAGATATGAAGTCTCCAACCAGTTCTACAGCTGCAAAATGGAGGAGAATAGTTCTGTCAGTGAACACATACTTAGAATGTCTGGATACCATTAAAACTTGACTCGGTTGGGAGTTAATCTTCCTGGTGATAGTGTCATTGACAGAGTTCTGCAATCACTGCCACCAAGCTATAAAGGCTTCGTCATGAACTATAATATGCAAGGGATGAACAAGACTATTCCCGAGCTCTTCGCGATGCTAAAGGTTGTGGAGGTAGAAATTAAGAAGGAGCATCAAGTGTTGATGGTCAACAAGACCACCGGTTTCAAGAAAAAGGGAAAAGGGAAGAAGGGGAACTTCAAGAAGAATGGCAAGAAAGTTGTTGCTCAAGAGAAGAAACCCAAGTCTGGACCTAAGCCTGAAACTGAGTGCTTCTACTGCAAAGGGACTGGTCACTGGAAGCTGAACTGCCCCAAGTATTTGGCGGATAAGAAGGATGGCAAAGTGAAAGGTATATTTGATATACATGTTATTGATGTGTACCTTACTAATGCTCGTAGTAGTGCTTGGTTATTTGATACTGGCACTGTTGCTCATATTTGCAACTAGAAACAGGGGCTACGAATTAAACGAAGATTGGTTAAGGATGAGGTGACAATGTGCATGGGAAATTGTTCCAAGGTCGATGTGATTGCTGTCGATACGTTACTCTACATCTACCTTCAGGATAAGTTTTAGATTTGAATAATTGTTATTTGGTGCCAGCATTGAGCATGAACATTATATCTGGATCTTGTTTGATGCGAGATGGTTATTCATTTAAATCAGAGAATAATAGTTGTTCTATTTATATGAGTAATACCTTTTATGGTCATGCACCCTTGCTAAGTGGTCTATTTTTGTTGAATCTCGATAGTGACTAGACCATAGTGGTGCATTTTCGCACCCGTCTATTTTGGCAAAATGATAGTCATTTTCATAAATGTATATGCAGAGGCACCGAGTATGAAAGTATAATTTTATTAAACCAACTACTTTGTTAGTACTAAAAAAGTTTTTTGTGTTGTGCCCTGAGAACAAATGGTAAAAATATTCAATGACATTTGAACAGTATAGTGGCACGACATTGGTGTTAGGGAAATTATTTAGATTCAAAACCAATCTGCCGACATGCAAATTCTTTGTACATAACAAATAATGATGATGTCTCGTTGAACCATCTCAAAATAAGAACTCCAATAAGCTTCTCTCCTTCACTAGCTAGTGAACCCATATACGTAAATCAATAGATGTCAAATTCGATGGAGAATGACCTGGGCGCGAAAGGGGAGGGGATGGAACACCGTACCGAGGAGACTATATGGACGCGGAACATCACAGACTGGCATGGAAACTAACCTGCAATTATCCACCGCCCCAAGTGGCAGCGATGGATTGCTGCTCATACGACGGCACATGGTGTCGCCCCACCATGCGACGTGAGACACTCTTGCCCAAGTCATACGATGTTGGGGATATGACTACTGAGTTAAACCGCCCAGGAGAGGCCAAATTACACTCACAAGGAATCCTATACAAGAGCCCATGAAGATGAAGGCTATGGCGCTTTAACTATGAAGACTTAGAGGCCCGGAGCCCAATGGCGGATTAGGGCCCATAATAGTAAACTGTCATAGATGTATAACTTGTATTGTAAGTGAAGGAAAGGAGAAACCGAGCCGGACACTTGTATGAGCCGGCCTCGGGATTCTGTAGACCGGCCGAGCGTCAACCTATGTATATAATGGGACGACCCGGCGGCGGTTCAGGGACAGGAGACAACAACTCAAGAACTAGGCAAAGCATATTTGCTCCTTGGTAATCGAGACCACATCAAGAACACCACAACTAGATCGTAGGCTTTTACCTTCACCGCAAGGGGCCGAACCAGTATAAACTCCCTGTGTCCTTTATCCGGTTTAAGCCCTCTAAGTTAACCCGATCGTGGTGGCTCCACGACTAAGTCCTTTCACTAGGACATCTGACGTGATAATTTCGTGGGGCTAACACACGATGGTTTCAAGTTCTTGAGGGCAAGTTCAAAGGGCTGAAGGGATACACAGTGGGCCGGATGACTAAGAGTCGTCGCGGAAAGCTCAACATCGACGATGCAGGCTGGGGCCCCGAGGCCGGATCAATCAAGTACGGGTACCGGGTCCCCTTCGGTGGAATTCACGTCTTCATCGGCAAGATCGGCGAACCGGGCCCTGAGCCGGACATCTTCACTGACCTCGTCGAGACAGCTCAGCATGCGAGTCCTTCCCGGTTTTAGCCTGCCATGAAGTGTGCGTTCGTAGGATGTATCCATGGGATCGAATCTGAACCGGTGTCCGAAGGTGAGACGGCCGGTTATTCCGATGGCGAGTCATCCACCGGTGAGACCGAGTCTTTGTATCAAGTTCAGGATGGCCAGTTTGGGGGGTATTCCGATGGCAGCAGTATTTCGGATTCTTTTGAACCGCCAAATCAGGTCGCAAACTTCATGGCCGGTACACAACCAGCATTGCAAAATTCAACTGCAGCAGCAATGAATTCCAGATCGGCAGCCGGGGAAGGAGGCCCCGCACGCCGGCCGACTCAAGTTCTTTCCAGTTTGTTGGACGCCTGGACAATGTTGTTGACCATGGCAGTTACACTGGAGACTCAAGATCGGCATAACGTGGAGGTCACAAAACTGCGAGATCAGATAACTCAAGCGAAGGAGGACTTGGCGGCTGAGGAAACCAGGATGGCTGAGGAATGGGCCGCTTTAGATGCCTAGTCACAGAGGATTCAGGCCGAAAATTATCGACTCTTGCTGAATCAGAACGCTTCGAATGACGTATTGAAGAGGAGACATCAGTCTCGCCTGCCGACGAATTACAATGCGATGAATCTCTTAAGTATGCCGAGAGCAGGAACTAGCAACCCGGCAGCGGTAAACCGAACTGCAGTGCCAAGGACCGGAGCGCCAGATAAACCACAAGTGATGGGCCCACCTCGATGAACAGATAACTCGCCGCAGTACACGACACCCCCACTAGATCACTTCTCCACCCCTTTGGACAACATGATCGTTGCGGCATCTCGATTGGCAGCTATTCCAATGGAGGGTGAGTCCCTAGCAACGATGGAGACGCGGCGAGCCAAGGATCTTCTTCAGACTACCATGGTGCAGCAGGAGGCTTATTCATACAACCGAGACAGGATTCACTCAACCCCTGGCCCGAGAAAGAGCTACAACAGACACATGGATGAACCGGCTATATCAAGCAGTGCGCAGAACCGTGACGCCCCTCGAGGGTCTAATCCGGCACGTGGTGGTGCAACTGCTCAGGACGTGGTGTATAATGGCAGAGCACGAAGGGAGGCTGCATTAGCAGTACAGTACGTGGGTCATCATCAACCCGCCCTGGTTCAGCTAGCGGCGTTAATAGAATGAGGTACCGGGCTTGCTTTCAACTCCTGGGGAGTGCCGTGTCTCACTCCGGCTCTGCGCAATGTACGGTTACCCAAGGATTTCAAGGGCCCGCAGAAGGTGCCTAATTACACTGCCGATTTACCCCCCGAGTCATGGGTTGAGAGCTATGAGATGGCTATGGAGATGCTGGAAGTGGATGAAGTGGCATGCGCAAAATACTTCACCATGATGTTGGAAGGAACAACTCGCACTTGGTTGAAGAGTCTGCCTGCTAACTCCATCGGGTCATGGGACCAACTGAAGGCCCGGTTTATAGCAAACTTCAAGGATACGTGCAAACAACCCATGTCTATTGTGGATCTGGCTGCTTGTGTTCAAGGAGAGAACGAATCAACAACTCATTGGGTGCGCCGGGTTTCAGAAATCCTGCATTCATCGAACCGCATCAATGCGGATACAACAATTGTAACATTGGAGGGTAATTGCCAGTTTAAATCGCTGAAGATGAAGTTGGGACGGCTCAAGCGCCACTACAATGATATGGGAACACTCATGGCTGCTCTGGTTAAATATGTTGATTCTGATAATACCAAAGATCCCGATTCTGATGAAGAGAAACTGGATAAGGGGAAGAAAAATGCCGGTATAAAAGGACACCATAACCAGACGAACCACGGGAACAATGGTAAGCGTAAAGTGGATAGTTCAGATTTTGTGGCTAACACCAATGTGCAGGGCAATGCGCAGCATCGTAAGGGTAAACCGCCCCAGCGTGGTGGAGGAATCTGGAGCGCCTGTTAAACCAGCCCTGCCCAAAGCACAGGACGAAGGAGGTTCTGGCAACACACCTCTGGAAGGATTGCTTCATCATGAAGGAGATCAAAAATTCTTATCTCTTCCAGTATGATCAGGGTCTGTCTGGCGGTTCAGGTCCAGGTTATCATGGGCCGGGTTACGGTGGCGGCAGTTCAAACTCTGTATTTCAGAATAATCAAGGCAACCAGAACAACCAAGGTGGTCACAACCAACAGAACAATCAGGGGAATCAGCAGCAATCAGGTTTTCAGAGTCACCCAAAGCAGTTGAATGGCAGGCAGTATCATGTTTTCACCACTAGCTTGTGTAAGTGTGATCAGAAGCTTCACAAGAGGGCAGTTAATGTTGTTGAACCGGCAGTACCTCGTTACTTGTGTTGGTCCGAGCAGCCCATTGTGTGGAGCAGGGAGGATCATCTGCCCCGGGTTGATAATCTAGGTCATCTGGCTTTAGTGGTAGCACCTCAGGTGGGGGGTTATAAGTTCACCAAGGTACTCATGGATGGAGGGAGCAGCATCAACATCCTGTATTATGAAACCTTCCGTCGCATGGGATTGACGGATAAGAATCTTAACACTGTTTTTCATGGTGTAGTACCAGGTAAATCGGCATATCCAGTTGGCAAGATAGCATTGGAGGTTGTGTTTGGTGATGAGCATAATTCCAGGTCAGAAACTTTGACCTTTGAAGTGGTAAAAATCCAGAGCTCATATCACGCCCTGTTTGGACGGCCGGCTTACGCAAAGTTCATGGCGAGACCCTATTATATTTATTTATAGCTCAAAATACCGGGTCATAAGGGGACCATCACGGTGCACGGGAGTCGTAAGATCGCTTTGGACTGTGAAGAGGGTGACGCGGCCTATGCTGAGTTAGTTTGTGCAACGGAAGAGTTGAAATTCTATAAGGACAATGTTGATCTGGCAGATATGACCCCTCTGAAGAAGCCCACCACAGAGCATGACCCAACCCTGAAGTTCAAACCGGCTGACGAGAATAAGCTGGTTGATTTTGTTCCTGGCGATTCATCCAAACAGTTTAGTATCAGCACTAATCTGGATCTGAAATAGGAAAGCACGCTCATCGAGTTCATCCGTGAGAATCGAGACATTTTTGCATGGAAGCCTTCCGACATGCCAGGTGTACCGAGGGAACTCGCTGAGCACAATCTCAATATTGATCCAAAGTTTAAGCCGGTCAAGCAGTTTCTCCACCGGTTCAATGAAGAATGGCGCAAAGCTATTGGTGAGGAGGTAGCCCGGCTGTTGGCTGCTGGGTTTATCGTTGAAGTTTTTCATCCAGAATGGCTGGCCAATCCGGTGCTAGTGCTTAAGAAGAATGGCACTTGGCGCATGCGTGTGGATTACACGGACTTGAACAAAGCTTGTCCCGCAGATCCTTTTGCTCTCCCGCGTATTGATCAGATCATTGATGCTATGGCGGGTTGTGAGCATTTGAGTTTTTTGGATGCTTATTCTGGTTATCATCAGATCAAAATGGCAGTTAAGGACCAGGAGAAGACAACCTTCATCACTCCCTTTGGAGCCTTCTACTATGTATCTATGCCCTTTGTGCTCAAGAGTGCCCAAGCAACTTATCAGCGATGTGTACAGAATTGTCTTCATACTCAGATCGGGCGCAATGTTCATGCTTATGTGGACGACATTGTGGTGAAATCCAGGAAGAAGGAGACATTGATAGATGACCTCAAGGAGACCTTTGACAATCCTCGGGTTTAAAAGATGATGCTCAATCCGGATAAGTGCGTCTTCGGTGTTCCGGCAGGTGAAATTTTAGGTTTCCTGGTGTCTAACAGGGGTATTGAGGCTAATCCGGAAAAGATCAAGGCGATTACATCTTTGGCTAAACTGGCGTGTATAAATGATGTTCAGCGCCTAGCGGGTCGAATTGTAGCCTTGAGCCGGTTTATCAGTCGCTTGGGAGAGAAGGTGATCCCTTTGTATCAGATGTTGAAGAAAACAGACACTTTTGTCTGGAGCGACGCTGCTGATGCGGTGTTTGAGGACTTGAAGAGGCAGTTGGCTAAACCGCCGGTCCTTGCTGCTCCGGTTGATAATGAGCCGCTATTATTGTACGTGGCTATTAATGCCCGGGCTGTCAGTGTGGATATTGTGGTCGAGCGCAAGGAAGCTGGGAAGGAATATCCGGTTCAAAGGCAGGTTTACTATATCAGCGAAGTGCTCATCGAGTCAAAGCAAAGATATCCGCATTGGCAGAAGCTGGTATATGGGGTTTTCATGGCGAGTCGGAAGCTTAAGCAATACTTTCAGGGCCATCCCATCACAGTGGTCAGTTCTGCTCCTTTGCGATATAATTCAGAACAGGGAGGCAACTGGCCGGGTCGCAAAGTGGGCTATTGAGCTTGGACCACACGGGTTGAAGTATATGCCTCGGACAGCTATCAAGTCTCAGGCGCTTGTTGACTTCATCAATGATTTGACAGAGTTGCAGGTACCAGAAGACAAACCGATAACACATACTGGACTATCCACTTTGACGGGTCCAGGCAATTGGAGGGCTCGGGGGCTGGAGTTGTCCTTACTTCCCCTCGAGGTGATAAAATTCGTTATGTTCTCCGCTTAATGTTTCCTTGTACTAACAATGCAGCTGAGTACGAGGCCTTACTCCACGGTCTCCATGTGGCTAAGAAAATGAATTTAAGCCGGGTATGATGCTTCGGAGACTCTGATCTGGTGGCTCAGCAAGTTTCTGGCACTTGGGACTCTAAGGATCCACTCATGGCGGCTTACAGACGAGAGGTGGGTATTGTGGCTGGTCACTTCAAGGGTTATCAGGTTGAGCATATTGATCGGTGCAAAAATGAAGCAGCAGATGCTTTAAGCCGGCTGGGATCTCAGCGTAAACCGGTACCACCCAATACCTTTCAAGATATCCTGCATAACCCGTCTGTTAAGTTGCCTACAGAGGAGGATTTAGTTGTTCCTGATCCAGAGGCCCAATTGGTGGCCGCTTTACATGTAATTCCAGATTGGACGGTTCCATATTTGGCGTATATGAACCAGGGCGAGTTACCAGAAGATGAAGTTCTGGCCAGACAGATAGTCCGGTGATCAAAGTCCATGGTTATTCACAATGGCGAGTTACACCACTGTAGTGTCTCAGGCGTGTTCCAGCGTTGTGTTTCTCCTGAATAGGGCCAAGAGATTTTGCATGAGATCCATGAAGGAGATTGTGGTCACCACGCCGGCTCAAAATCCCTAGTTGCTCAAGCTTTTCGTCATGGTTTCTACTGGTTGACAGCTCATGCTGATGCTGAGGACCTGGTAAAGCGGTGTGACGCTTGTCAGAAGTTTTCATGTCGAGCTCATGTTCCGGCTCAAGAGCTACGGATGATTCCAATCACTTGGCCGTTTGCTACTTGGGGGCTTGATATGGTGGGACCTTTTAAGCGGTCTAAAGATAAGAAGACCCACATGTTGGTGGCGGTTGACAAGTTCACTAAATGAGTTGAAGCGGAGCCCGTAAACAAGTGTGATGCAGCCACGACGGTTCAGTTCATCAAGAAGGTGATCTTCTGCTTCGGCTTTCCACACAGCATCATCAGAGATAATGGCACGAACCTCTCCAAAGGTGAGATGGAGGATTTCTATCAAAGAGAGCGTATCTGGCTTGATGTGTCATCAGTGGCACACCCCCCAGTCTAAAGGACAAGCTAAGAGAGCAAATCAGGAAATCTTAAATGGTATCAAGCCCCGGCTTATGGTTCCTTTGAAAAGGACGTTGGGTTGTTGGGTGGAAGAATTACCTTTTGTGTTATGGAGCATAAACACCACCCCCAATTAATCAATGGGTTATACACCTTTCTTCATGGTTTACGGGGCAGAGGCGGTACTATCAAGTGATATTCGTCATGACTCGCCCCGGGTTGCCAATTATGTTGAAGCGGACAACCAGCAAGCACGTCGGGAAGCACTGGACCTGTTAGATGAAAAATGGGACATGGCTTTGGCAAATTCGGTGGTTTATCAGCAAGAACTACGGCGTTATCACAGCCGCCGGGTCAAGACAAGAACCTTTCAAGAAGGCGACTTGGTGCTTCGGCTCATCCAGGATCAGACCGATATGCACAAGTTATCCCCACCTTGGGAAGGACCCTTTGTGGTCAACAAGAATCTGCACAACGGATCATACTACCTCATTGATGTTCGAGAGCACGCAGACTCACGCAAATCTGAGGAGGAGACCCGGCGGCCGTGGAACATAGCTCTCCTTCGGCCTTACTACACCTGAGCCATAGGCTCCTCTTATGTACATATTTTGACAATGTATATATTATGATCAATATAATAAACCGGCATCCTTGCTATAAGCAGGGCCTCTGCCGTTTTTTTCCAATATCTTTTGATTACATGGGGGCTTTAGCTGACAAAGCAGAGTTCTGCCTGTTAAACTGGCTATCACGCCACAATACAGCTTGGGAGCTTCACACCCAAGGGGCCAAAGAGAGTCTGGTTGCTATGCACAGCTCAAACATAGGCACCCATTGAGCACAACTCACAAAGTTACTTGGGGGCTCTTTGTGCAATGCAACAAAGAGTTTGAAAGGACCCTTGTAATATGCTATCAAGCACGGCTTGGAAGCCTGGTGTATTCACCTAAAACCCCGGGTTAACCTGCCTTTATCAAGTAAGCCACTCCTATCCAGGTAATCCTGACATGACCCACCGAACGTTTGACAAGTCAATCTTATACAGACCCTGAACTTGTCAAAGTTAAAACGACGATTGGTTAGTTGGAGGCCTATCTTGAAAGGCTTTGCAAAATGGTTTAACTCATCGACCTGGCAGCCCATGAAAAGCCTCGAATTTGGGCCTGGCAGCCCTTGAAAATCCTCGACTACATGGTTTTTATTTGCCTTTGTCAAAGATTTTCTCTTTTGATAAATTTTATGTTGAACCGGCGTCTATTGACCCGGCATGGCTATGAGTCATCATATTAACCAGGTGTTTGTTAATCCCGGCTTAGCTTTCAGCTACAAGTTGTCAGACCACATTCAATTTTAAACCAGTGTTTCCTAACCCGGTCTGGCTTTGACTACATGTCGCCAGGATGATTATCCGGTGGTCATCATAACCCGGCATGACTTATTATACACCAGCACAACATGGTGGGAGTTATAACGCTCAAGATTTGGGTTCTCACCCTTACTACAATCAAGTTGGTAAGCCAACAATATGATTTAATATCACAGGTATGATCTATTTCATATTTTGATATTTCTACAGCCTTGGTTATCAACCAGGCTTTGTATTGGGCATTATGACCTGTTTGGCGGTAAACCGCCAGGACAACTTTTCTTATGCAGACACAAGGATTGCATGAAATTATCAAGGTATATAAGCAAGCATAGCAATAATCATCGCGGATCAAACAGCATCCTGTAGCAGTGCACGATGGCAGCAGATCAAAGTATTTCAACTAGCCTATTACAAGGCGCTTTGATGCCCAAAATAATGATTGTTTGTTGCACAGAACACAGTCTGTGGAAACCAAGCTGGTTGCCGAATTAAGACTCGTCACCAGGTTGACGTGAAGTTGATGGATCTTCTTGCATCGGTTCAACCTCCTCCTCCCCACCCAGTGGCTGGAAGTCAATGGTGGCCCAATCAATCTGGGTTAAAGCTTGGAAGACAGTTTCTTCACTTATAAGATTGGATGGTTCAATGTCAGGGGCATAGGTGTGCTTATGGATTAGCGGGATAAGATTCTGCACTTCTTTAACAGCTACATCAACCCGTTTGTTGTCTGCGTCATAGCTGGACCGATGGACAGACAAGTCAACTTCTTCGGCCAATTGGCTTGCAAGCGCGCGCATCTCCTTGGTCAAGGTTTTGAGGGCTTCATTGTCAAATGTTGACCCGTCTTCTTGTTCACCAGGATAGCCCTTTGCGATATCTACCGGATCAATATCAGCTATCCAAGCTTTGGCCCGAGTCAGTGCGGATAAAGTGCCAGCCCTGACAGCAGATCGCTTTACCTCTTCTATCTAAGCAGGTGTCATAGACAGTTTGACCAATGTATCCTTGATCAAGGTTGGTGGTGGTTTATTGTATGAGGTCGCGCAGATGACTAGTTGAGCGCCGGTATACAATTGTTCTATCAAAGTATAGGCTGCCTTCAACTTCTTCCGCATATCTGAGCCCAGATGAGAAACACGACTACCTGCAATGGTTTAAGAAATTACTGTTAAACCGGCAGTGTCAAAAATGTTTACTAAAACAGCTGAATAAGAATACTTACCAAATATAGCAGAAGTCATTGCATTGATTTGCTGTTTTAAGCCGCTCAGTTCTTCTGCTACCAGTTTAAGTGTTGCTTCAGCGTCCTCTGCCCGCTTCAACAAAGCAGCTTTTTCCGTTTCCCAGCTGGCACGCTCGTTCTTGAAGCCATCTTTCAATTGCTCCATGGCTGTCAAAGCGCCTTTCAGTTCATCCTTGGCCTTGGAGGTTTCTGCTTGCTGGGACTTGATATTTTCTTGAAGATCGGCAATTTGGGAATCCTTATTGTTCAAATCAGCCTGCAACAGACAGATGATAAGTTGTTAAATATCTTCTCAAAAGTCCCAAGCACATAACAAGTTATACACTTGGCACTTGGGGGCTAATGCAGATTGCTTCTTAATTGATATTTTCAAGTCCCAAGGCTCAATACAAGTATTAATCTTGGCACTTGGGGGCTAATGTGTAATTGATTAGATCAACCGGAGGTGAGGGAATTCAACAAGGTTAAAACTTTTCAACAGAAAGACCCGGTTCATCTTGCAGAGGTAAACCGGCCCTTGGGGGCTACACAGTTGCAGTTTTTGTTATCAAAGTCCCGGTCCATCTTGAAGAGATAAACCGGCCCTTGGGGGCTACAATGGGATTGATATAAAGCACAAAGAAATATTTATAGAAATTACCTCATAGCGCTCTTTCATCAAGTTGACTAAACTGGCCTCATAATCGCGACTTGTATATAGGTGGTTTAGATATCCAGAATGGAGCTCCTGAGCACTGAGATGAGCACAGTTTGACAAATCAGTCTTCCATTTGCCTTTCTTCAAAGTAGCAGATTCCACTTTGGCACTGTGCTTTGACAAAGCGATAGGGTTGCCAGGAGAAGTGTGGCCAAAACCAGTGATTACCACATCATCAGTCTTGCCATCAAAAATTTCATCTGTGTTGGACGGTTTGGCAGTGGCTCTTGTTGGGCTTGGAGGGTTAGCAGATGGACTTGGTGGATCGGCAGCTGGGCTTGGCAGATCAACATGAGGGCTGGCCGGATTAACTTCTGGCGGATCAACATAACTGTCCTGACCTTGTGGCACAGGATCATCCATAGCAATATCAGTATCTCCACCAGCACCTTCTGAGGTCCTCTCCGGTTCTAACTCCTCAGTGGGAGTATTCAGTTTCACTTTTTTGCTGAGTCGGGCTTTGGCGCTGCAAATAGCAAACAAAGGTCAATATGGTAAACCGATTCAAGAAAGTAAAGCTAAAAATATCATACTCACCCAGGGACGGTCTTGAGAGGAGGCATTTGTGTGGTTGATGAGTCGCCAGAAGATGAATTGGAAGTTACCTGATAATTCGAATCAGACGGATGAAGAGGGTATCGGAAGTAACCCGCCAAAGGATAAGATTTGTTAGCATTACAAGAGACCTCTCCACGGCGCTTCCAGATTGGGGTGTCTGGTAAACCGGAGGAAGTGACTTGCTGGCCACTATGCCGGGTTGTGTGACGAGCTTCATGTTGCTATGTCTTCAAAGAAAAGTGTGGATCCAAATGAGCAATAGGATGTAAACATTTTAATTTTCGGACTGCGCGGCGAAGTTTTTCTATTGGCACATGATCTAAATCAGAGGAAAGGGACATTACCTCTAGATGGTCAGCACGGCTGGCTTCCGCATCATCCTGATAAAGATCATTGTCAATAAGATGCATGAAAAATAAACCAAGGGAGTCAAGTTCTACCTCTGGTTCCGAATCATCAACATCTTCGGGCGGATCAGAGGACTTGGCGGTTTTCTTCTTTGCTGGCCTCTTTGTGACCTTGGTCTTGTTACGAGTTGCTCTAGCCGGTTTGTCTTGCGGTTTTGACGGTTTGTCCTGAGATTTATTTTTCCAGAATGGATCTTTGTCCTGCAAAGATAAACAGAAGGCTATCAGAAAGTGTTAAAAGGATGACGGATTAAAAGTAGAAAGACAAAATCTTACTGCTGGCGGTTTGTTGGAAGCATAAAAGGGACGCAGCCCGGTCTTGCTGCACTCAGTTATCGATTCATCTAACATCTTTTTAACAGACTCAGTGACCTTGTCGTCAGTCATCTGTATTTCAGTGTGCCGTTGAGGATCTTTGACATCCCCAGTATATTCATGCATCAATCTAGTGCGGCAGCTTAAGGGCAAGATACCCCATGAAACCCAGCAACAGGCAAACTCAATACCGGTTAAACCGTTTGCCATAAAAGCCCGGAGCTTAGCAAGCTGTGGTGCATATGTTTGTCATTCTCTAGCAGTAAGCCGTTGAGGTAGTGGATGCTCATTGCTGAGTCGGTGAACACGATAACCCGGCAGAGGATTTTCATCAGTAGGGGCAGTGTTCCGGCAGTAGAACCACGTCTGATTCCAATCCTTGGGGTGGCTGTGATGTTTGACATGAGGAAAATTAACTTCTTTCCTTTTATGAATCGACACCCCGCTAAGTTCAGTGTTGGGACCGTCGGTGAATTCAGTTCAGCGGTTCAAGTGGAAGAAGTCTCTGAAAAGTTCAACAGGTGGTTCTTCTTGCAGATAAACTTCACAAAATACTTGGAAGTTGCAAATGTTGGACACAGAGTTTGGTCCAACAGGTGGTTCTTCTTGCAGATAAACTTCACAAAATACTTGGAAGTTGCAAATGTTGGACACGGAGTTTGTTCCAATATCTTGAGGGTGGAGTTGGAAACTAGCAAGCACATCACGAAATAATTTGATCCGGGAGGGCTGAATCCTTGGTCCAGATGCTGCATAAACACAACCACTTCTCCATCTTGAGGTTCAGGAGGATTCTCAGTACCAGGGACTCGCCAATGAATGATTTCCTTCTTGGCTAAAGCACCAGTCAGAACATATCCAGTAAGCTGCTCTTCTTTCATCCGGGAGGGGACCCAATTACAAGAAGAGAACTATTTGGCCATTTTCTGATGACAAGCTGTAAAGGTAGTTCAAATACCGGTTGACGATTCAAGATTGAGATGCATAAACCGGTGTCAATCCTGGGAATTCAGTCAAAGTATATGTACATGTTAAGCCGGATACTATGTTCAGGTAAAGTTGGCGGTTTAAGTGAGGGCTAATGGTACCTGGTGGATTATCATTTTCTAAAGGTTAAACCGCCTACAGTGGAAGAAATAGATCTGAAATTTGCTGTAACACCCCAAAAATTTAACCAGGTTTTAATTATTAAAATTTTGCCAGGAGTTTCAAAAATTTGCCTTCTGGATTTTTCTGTTGATTTCAGAAGCTTTCTTTTTATTATTGAGGAGTTTTACCCAAGTGGAAACTTTCCAAAATGTATTGGACTTTTATGCTCTCTCAATATAACATTTCTTAATCAGTAGATTTATTTATTTAATTTTTTCTCTCTGAGCTTTATTCCTTAAAAATGACTTCCATTTAGCTTTTGACCTCTTTTTGAACTGCAACCATTTGATAAATTTAACAAAAATTCCAACCAAAATTTGGAGATGTCATGTGATGTTTCTAAATCACCTTTATGAAAAAATATATTTCTTTCACTAAATATTTTGAGCTCTACACCTATTTTTCAAATTTTGTCCAGTGGACAGTTTTGCACTACAGCCTAATTAAATATTTCCTTAGAGCCTCCACCAAAATTATGGGATGTCAGTGGGAGCATGCCATCCAACTTTATGCAAAAAACTAGTGGTGTTCTTTGGAAAAACTGAGTGAATCAACCTCTTTTTCATTCTGGTCCAGCCTTGTGTTTTCTACTGCAACCCTATTTATTTTTGCTCTAGTGACCTTGTACTTTCTCCTGCTTCTAGTCAACCCTACAAAACCCCTAAGTCCTGGAGCATGCACCCATTGGGACATCTTTGTTTCATGTAATGATGCCGTTTACCCCCTGTCCAGAATTGAAGTTTTGCAAAACTTGCACTAACAAGTTTCTTCTTTTGGCAAACTAACCTCACCACCCTCTCTTGCATCTAAAGAGACCCCACTCTGGAAGTTTTGACCACCCCAAGTACTTCCTAGATGCCTCTGGCATTTTGTCGAACACCCTGTGTGCATGAATAGATTTGGCATGGTTGAAGGTTTTGTGTTGTGAACTTTTCCCTTGCCCCAAACCAAGTTGCCCAGTAGCCTTCGGCATGTCTCTAACCTCGTCCTGTGGATATGCAGTGGCTCTCTAGCAACCTTAGACGCCCTAGCATTTCGTCGAACAAGTGCCGTGCACGCCCAGAGCGCGAGCAAAGCACGCGTTTTGCACGTGCTCGCGCCCGAGCCAACACACCCCCCCTGGATAAGTTTCCCCGAGCCCATCCAAATTCTCTCCCTCTCGCCACGTCACGCTATAAGCCCCGACCGCCTCCTCGCCCCCTGCAGCATTGCCATCAAGCCGCTTGGCGGCACGCCCGCGGCCGCATCCACCACCGCCATGGGCAGCACTGCCTAAACCACCACAGCGCGCCGGCTCGCCTCCTTCGACAGTGGAGTGGTCGTCGTTAGCCCCTGGAGCTAGCCAGCCACCGCCACGTCGCTCTCCAGCACAGCAGGGCGGTCAGCCGACGAGCTCATCCACGGCCACCGCGAACCGACTTGGGAGCGCTATAAAAGGAAGCCCCTCGAGCCCCTACGAGCACACATGCAGCCTCACACCGTCCTCCTAGTGCCCCCGTTGCCATCAATTGAAGAGGAGAAGGCCATCTTCAACCTCTCCGGTCAGCTCGGCCACCACCTTGTTCCGATTCACCCCGGCGCCACCAGGGCCTCCCCCACCCTTCCATCACCACCACTCGGTTCCACATCATCTTGCGGAGCCGCCCAGACCCCAAACGACATTGGAGCATCACCCTACCCCGAACCCCCAAATCCACCAAAGCTTTCCTCCGCTGCAGAGCTCACCGTCGGCGATTCCCTCCACCTCCGACGACCCTACGACCACCGGAAGGACCGCCCCTGATCCGCGGATCCATCCCCGTCCTCAGCTCCCCGCGAGGAACCGCCGTTCGCCGGCGACGGTCGACGGAGCCCAGCCTCTGTTCGGGCAGGAGCAGAAGAGGGAGGGAGACCAGTCAAACATGACTAGTGGGCCCCCAGGACCCACTGTCAGTGACTCCCCGCGCAGTCCACGCAGGCATAAGTGGAAACGTATTTCCAAAGTACGTGTTCGACGTGTACATTTCGAAACATTTTCTTTTTCTGTTTTATTTAAATACCAGGACTTTGACTAAACTTTGACTAGCTATATCTTTTTGAATATAACTCCAAATGATTTAATTATTTTTCCTACCTCTCCAAAATTTAATCTAGTTTATTTTAAGATTTATTTGAAGATTTTTCAAAACAACTTTTTGTGCTCTTTTGAAATTGTGCGTTAGTTCAAATATATTTTTAAATATGATTTTTGGAGAGAGGAGAAAGCTTTCAAGAGTTTTGGAATGCACCTTGCCTCCCCACGACTTGAAGGCAAGCATTCTGAACCCTGGCATAATATTGTGTGTGTTGTTTGACATGGTGACAACACCACCCCGACACGGGCATACGTCATTTTATGTGATGATGTGTTCCTACTTATGAGTGCATATTAATGATTTTCATGCTATTGGAGTTGATATGGTTATGATGGTAATCACCGTCATATGCCTTTCATGCATACCGGAAGGGAATCCGGGAAGGCCTCTGTCTTGGGTAGACACGGTCTTGTCCCTAGTCCTCTGTCGAGACGGTTGTGTCCGGTATGGCATGAGAGGGTATGTCGCGTGGTGTTTCTGTCTGTTGGTTGAAGTATATATTGTTATGCTAATCATGCAGGGAATATTTAAACCTCCTGAGTCGACCATAGATCGAGTCTTGTTCCGGTAACCCCCATACTTGTTTCGTGCTGCCACTTGTCCCTGCCATAGGCAGGGTACGGTTAAGTAAGTTGTCAACCCCTTTCCTAGCACACACCGTACAGAGAGGCCATGGTGGAAGATACTGGAGGCATCCGGTAGACATGCCACCTTGTCCGGGAGCATGGGTGTTTCGGTTGTAGCCGAAGGGGTAGCTCCCCTAGTTTGTGCGCGGTATAAATTTTGTGATCCCATGTTACGTAGAGGTTGTAGCCTCCCCACTTAGAGTTTCACTTAATGGGTGTCGTGGGTGATTCCACACATCAGTGAGCTAGGATGGTGTGTGCGGATAGGTGTGTTTTCAATTAAAAGGCCGTAGACGGAATTAGTCCCGATGGACTAAAGGAATCTGTTACTCGTGGGTAAAGAGTACACTCTCTGCAGAGATTAAACCTATTCGAATAGCCGTGTCCATGGTTAAGGATTATAGTCTGGGATGGGTCAAGTGTCTGTCTTAGTGTCGGTGTTCAGAGGAGAAACTGTTAAACCAGAACTGGGATCACGACTTGAGACTTGTGATGATTATGATTATTATTTTGTTGTGGACTAACCCGTTATATTATTGACATCATCGAATATCCTTGGGATGGTTCTACCTCCTGGATATTCACTATGATTATTTATAAGCCCTTTATGTGGTGTCGCTGAGACGCCCGACTATGGTATGCTTGTTATTTATTTACTTTATAAGCCCTTTATGTGGTGTCGCTGAGACGCCCGACTGTGGCATGCTTGTTATTTATTTACTTTATAAGCCCTTTATGTGGTGTTGCTGAGACGCCCGACTGTGGCATGCTTGTTATTTATTTACTTTATAAGCCCTTTATGTGGTGTCGCTGAGACGCCCG